>NW_027475207.1:0-242370 GCF_051020985.1 Nomia melanderi
AACTATATAAAACTATATAAAACTATATAAAACTATATATAACTAACAAAACTATATAAAACTATATAAAACTATATAAAACTATATAAAACTCTGTAAAACTATACAAAACCAACAAAACTATATAAAACTATATAAAACTATATAATTCCATATAAAACAAATAAAACTATATAAAACTATGTAGTAGTATATAAAACTATATATAACTATATAAAACTAGCAAAACTATATAAAACTATATAAAACTCTATAAAACTATATAAAACTATATAAAACTAATAAAACTATATAAAACCTTATAAAGCTATATAAAACTATATAAAACTATATAAACCTAACAAAACTATATAAAACTATATAAAACTATATAAAACTATATAAAACTGTATAAAACTGTATAAAACTATATAAAATTATATATGACTATATAAAACTATATAAAACTATATAAAACTAATAAAACCATATAAAACTATATAAAACTTTATAAAACTAACAAAACTATATAAAACTATATAAAACCATATAAAACTATATAAAACTATGTAAAACTAACAAAACTATATAAAACTATATAAAACTATATAAAACTCTATAAAACTATATAAAACTATATAAAACTATAAAAAACTATATATAACTAACAAAACTATATAAAACTATATAAAACTATATAAAACTATATAATACTATATAAAACTATACAAAACCAACAAAACTATATAAAACTATATAAAACTATATAATTCCATATAAAACAAATAAAACTATATAAAACTATGTTGTACTATATAAAACTATATATAACTATATAAAACTAGCAAAACTATATAAAACTATATAAAACTCTATAAAACTATATAAAACTATATAAAACTAATAAAACTATATAAAACTAACAAAACTGTATTAAACTATATAAAACTCTATAAAACCATATAAAACCATATAAAACTATATAAAAATATATAAAACTAACAAAACTATATAAACCTATATAAAACTCTATAGAACTATATAAAACTATACACGGCTATATAAAAATATATGGAACTAACAAAACTATATAAAACTATATAAAACTATATAAAACTATATAAAACTCTGTAAAACTATATAAAACATTATAAAACTGTATAAAACTATATAAAACTATAAAAAACTATATAAAACTATATAAAACTATATAAAAATATATAGAACTATATAAAACTAACAAAACTATATAAAACTATATGAAACTCTATAAAACTGTATAAAACTATATAAAACTATATAAAACTATATAAAACTAACAAAACTATATAAAACTATATAAAACTATATAAAACTCTATAAAACTATATAAAACTATATAAAACTATATAAAACTATATAAAACTATATATAACTAACAAAACTATATAAAACTATATAAAACTATATAAAACTATATAAAACTCTGTAAAACTATACAAAACCAACAAAACAATATAAAACTATATAAAACTATATAATTCCATATAAAACAATTAAAACTATATAAAACTATGTAGTACTATATAAAACTATATATAACTATATAAAACTAGCAAAACTATATAAAACTATATAAAACTCTATAAAACTATATAGTAGTATATAAAACTATATATAACTATATATAACTAACAAAACTATATAATACTATATAAAACTCTATAAAACTATATAAAACTCTATAGAACTATATAAAACTATATAAAACTCTATAGAACTAGATAAAACTATATAAAACTATACCAAACTATAGGAAACTCTATAAAACTATATAACACTATATATAACTATATAAAAGTAACAAAACTATATAAAACTATATAAAACTATATAAAACTATATAAAACTATATAAAACTATATAAAACTCTATAAAACTATATAAAACTCTATAGAACTATATAAAACTATATAAAACTATACCAAACTATAGGAAACTCTATAAAACTATATAACACTATATAAAACTATATAAAACTAACAAAACTATATAAAACTATATAAAACTATATAAAACTCTATAAAACTATATAAAACTATATAAAACTATATAAAACTATATAAAACTATATATATCTAACAAAACTATATAAAACTATATAAAACTATATAAAACTATATAAAACTCTGTAAAACTACATAAAACCAACAAAACTATATAAAACTATATAAAACTATATAAAACCATATAAAACTAATAAAACTATATAAAACTATATAGTAGTATATAAAACTATATATAACTATATAAAACTAGCAAAACTATATAAAACTATATAAAACTCTATAAAACTATATAAAACTATATAAAACTAATAAAACTATATAAAACTAACAAAACTGTATTAAACTATATAAAACTCTATAAAACTATATAAAACCATATAAAACTATATAAAACTATATAAAACTAAATAAAACTAACAAAACTATATAAACCTATATAAAACTCTATAGAACTATATGAAACTATACAAAGCTATATAAAAATATATGGAACTAACAAAACTATATAAAACTATATAAAACTTTATAAGACTCTATAAAACTATATAAAACTATATAAAACTATATAAAACTCTGTAAAACTATATAAAACTCTGTAAAACTATATAAAACTACTTAAAACTATATAAAAATATATAAAACTAAGAAAACTATATAAAACTATATAAAACGATATAATACTAATAAAACTATATAAAACTGTATAAACCTATATAAAACTATATAAAACTATATAAAACTATATAAAACAATATAAAACTATATAAAACATTATAAAACTGTATAAAACTATATAAAATTGTATAAAACTGTGTAAAAATAAATAAAACTATATAAAACTATATAATACTATATAAAACTATATAATACCATATAAAACTATATAAAACTATATAAAACTCTATAAAACTATATAAAACTATATAAAACTATATAAACCTAACAAAACTATATAAAACTATATAAAACTATATAAAACTCTATAAAACTATGTAAAATTATATAAAACCAACAAAACTGTATAAAACAATATGAAACTCTATAAAACTATATAAAACTATATAAAACTCTATAAAACTATATAAAACTATATAAAACCAACAAAACTATATAAAACTATATAAAACCATATAAAACTAATAAAACTATATAAAACTATTTAGTAGTATATAAAACTATATATAACTATATAAAACTAACAAAACTATATAATACTATATAAAACTCTATAAAACTATATAAAACTCTATAGAACTATATAAAACTATATAAAACTATATAAAACTCTATAAAACTATATAAAACTCTATAGAACTATATAAAACTATATAAAACTATACCAAACTATAGGAAACTCTATAAAACTATATAACACTATATAAAACTATATAAAACTAACAAAACTATATAAAACTATATAAAACTATATAAAACTCTATAAAACTATATAAAACTATATAAAACTATATAAAACTATATAAAACTATATATAACTAACAAAACTATATAAAACTATATAAAACTACATAAAACTATATAAAACTCTGTAAAACTATACAAAACCAACAAAACTATATAAAACTATATAAAACTATATAATTCCATATAAAACAAATAAAACTATATAAAACTATGTAGTACTATATAAAACTATATATAACTATATAAAACTAGCAAAACTATATAAAACTATATAAAACTCTATAAAAACTATATAAAACTATATAAAACTAATAAAACTATATAAAACTAACAAAACTGTATTAAACTATATAAAACTCTATAAAACTATATAAAACCATATAAAACTATATAAAACTATATAAAACTAAATAAAACTAACAAAACTATATAAACCTATATAAAACTCTATAGAACTATATGAAACTATACAAAGCTATATAAAAATATATGGAACTAACAAAACTATATAAAACTATATAAAACTTTATAAGACTCTATAAAACTATATAAAACTATATAAAACTATATAAAACTCTGTAAAACTATATAAAACTCTGTAAAACTATATAAAACTACTTAAAACTATATAAAAATATATAAAACTAAGAAAACTATATAAAACTATATAAAACGATATAATACTAATAAAACTATATAAAACTGTATAAACCTATATAAAACTATATAAAACTATATAAAACTATATAAAACAATATAAAACTATTTAAAACATTATAAAACTGTATAAAACTATATAAAATTGTATAAAACTGTGTAAAAATAAATAAAACTATATAAAACTATATAAAACTATATAAAACCATATAAAACTAATAAAACTATATAAAACTATTTATTAGTATATAAAACTATATATAACTATATAAAACTAACAAAACTATATAATACTATATAAAACTCTATAAAACTAATAAAACTATATAAAACTAACAAAACTGTATAAAACTATATAAAACCATATAAAACTATATAAAACTATATAAAACTAACAAAACTATATAAACCTATATAAAACTCTATAGAACTATACAAAACTAACAAAACTATATAAAACTATATAAAACTATATAAAACTATATAAAACTATACAAATAATATAAAACTATATAAAACTATATAAAACAACATGAAACTGATAAAACTAATAAAACTATATAAAACTATATATAACTATATAAAACTAACAAAACTATATAAAACTCTCTAAAACTATACAAAACTATATAAAACTATATAAAACTATATAAAACTATCCAAAAATATATATAAAACTATATAAAACTGTATAAAGCTATATAAAACTAATAAAACTATGTAAAACTATATAAAACTGTATAAATCAATATAAAACTATATAAAACTATACAAAACTATATAAAACTATATAAAACTATACAAAACTATATAAAACTATATAAAACTATATAAAACAACATAAAACTGATAAAACTAATAAAACTATATAAAACTATATAAAACTAATAAAACTATATAAAACTATATAAAACTTTATAAAACTAACAAAACTATATAAAACTATATAAAACCATATAAAACTATAAAAAACTATACAAAACTATAGGAAACTCTATAAAAGTATATAACACTATATAAAACTATGTAAAACTAACAAAACTATATAAAACTATATAAAACCGTATAAAACTATATAAAAGTATAAAAAACTATGTAAAACTAATAAAACTATATAAAACTATATAAAGCTATAATAAAACTAATAAAACTAGTAAAACTAAATAAAACCATATAAAACTGTATAAATCTATATAAAACTATATAAAACTATATAAACCAATATAAAACTATATAAAACATTGTAAAACTGTATAAAACTATATAAAGCTAAATAAAACTATATAAATCTATATAAAACTATATAAAACCATATAAAACTAATAAGATTATAAAAAACTATATAAAACTAACAAAACTATATAAAACCTTATAAAACTATATAAAACTATAAAAAACTATATAAAACTATATAATACTATATAAAACTATATAAAACTATATAAAACTATATAAAACTAACAAAACTATATAAAACTATATAAAACTATATAAACCTAACAAAACTATATAAAACTATATAAAACTATATAAAACTCTATAAAACTATATAAAACTACATAAAACCAACAAAACTATATAAATCTATATAAAACTATATAAAACTATATAAAACTCTATAAAACTGTATAAAACTATGTAAAACTATATTAAACTATATAAAACTATGTGAAAATATATTAAACTATATTTTCTATAGTTTAAGTCTATATAAAACTATGTAATACTAATAAAACTATATAAAACTATACGGAACTATATAAGACTATATAAAACTATATAAACCTAGTAAAACTATATAAAATTATATGAAGCTATATAAAACTATATAAATCTATATAAAACTATGTGATCCTAATAAAACTATATGAAACTATACAAAACTGTATAAAACTATATAAAACTAAATACAACTATATAAAACTACATAAAACTAAATAAAACTACATAAATTTATATAAAACTATGTAAAACAAATAAAACTATATGAAACTATACAAAACTATATAAAACTATATATAACTAATAAAACTATATGAAACTATAAAAAACTATATAAAACTATATAATACTATATAAAACTATATAAAACTATATAAAACTATATAAAACTAACAAAACTATATAAAACTATATAAAACTATATAAACCTAACAAAACTATATAAAACTATATAAAACTATATAAAACCATATAAAACTAATAAAATTATATAAAACTATATAAAACTAACAAAACTATATAAAACCTTATAAAACTATGTAAAACTACAAAAAACTATATAAAACTATATAAAACTATATAAAATTCTATAAAACTATTTAAAACTATATAAAACTCTATAAAACTATATAAAATTATATAAAACCAACAAAACTATATAAAACTATATAAAACTATATAAAGCTATACAAAACTATATGAAACTCTATAAAACTATATAACACTGTATAAAACCATATAAAACTGTATAAATCTATATAAAAATATATAAAACTATATAAAACAATATAAAACTATATAAAACAGTGTAAAACTGTATAAAACTATACAAAACTGTAGAAAACTGTATAAAACTATATAAAGCTATATAAAACTATATAAAGCTATATAAAACTATATAAAACCATATAAAACTGTATAAATCAATATAAAACTATATGAAACTATATAAAACTATATAAAACGGTATAAAACTATATAAAACTAACAAAACTATATAAAACTATATAAAACTATTTAAAACTCTATAAAACTAACAAAACTATATAAAACTATATAAAACTATATAAAACAATATAAAACTATATAAAACAAACAAAACTGTATAAAACTATATAAAACTCTATAAAACTATATAAAACCATATAATACTATATAAAAATATATAAAACTAACAAAACTATACAAACCTATATAAAACTCTATAGAACTATATAAAACTATATAAAACTATATAAAACTATACAAAACTAACAAAACTATATAAAACTATATAATACTATATAAAACTATATAATACCATATAAAACTATATAAAAATATAAAAAGCGATAGAAAACTATATAAAAGAATGTAAAAACTATATATTACTATAATTAACTAATAAAATTATGTAAAACTAGAAAAAACTATATAATACTATATAAGACTATATATAACTAACAAAACTATATAAAAGTAACAAAACTATATAAAACTATATAAAACTATATAAAACTCTATGAAACTATATAACACTATATAAAACTATATAAAACTATATAAAACTATATAAAACAATATAAAACTATATGAAATTATATAAAACTATATAGAACTATATAAAACTAACAAAACTATATAAAACTATATGAAACTCTATAAAACTATATAAAACATTATAAAACTGTATAAAACTATATAAAACTGTATAAAACTCTATAAAACTATATAAAACTCTATAGAACTATATAAAACTATATAAAACTATACCAAACTATAGGAAACTCTATAAAACTATATAACACTATATATAACTATATAAAACTAACAAAACTATATAAAACTATATAAAACTATATAAAACTATATAAAACTATATAAAACTATATAAAACTATATAAAACTCTATAAAACTATATAAAACTCTATAGAACTATATAAAACTATATAAAACTATACCAAAATATAGGAAACTCTATAAAACTATATAACACTATATAAAACTATATAAAACTAACAAAACTATATAAAACTATATAAAACTATATAAAGCTCTATAAAACTATATAAAACTTTATAAGACTCTATAAAACTATATAAAACTATATAAAACTATATAAAACTCTGTAAAACTATATAAAACTACTTAAAACTATATAAAAATATATAAAACTAAGAAAACTATATAAAACTATATAAAACGATATAATACTAATAAAACTATATAAAACTGTATAAACCTATATAAAACTATATAAAACTATATAAAACTATATAAAACAATATAAAACTATATAAAACATTATAAAACTGTATAAAACTATATAAAATTGTATAAAACTGTGTAAAAATAAATAAAACTATATAAAACTATATAATACTATATAAAACTATATAATACCATATAAAACTATATAAAACTATATAAAACTCTATAAAACTATATAAAACTCTATAGAACTATATAAAACTATATAAAACTGTACCAAACTATAGGAAACTCTATAAAACTATATAACACTATATATAACTATATAAAACTAACAAAACTATATAAAACTATATAAAACTATATAAAACTATAATAAACTATACAAAACTATAGGAAACTCTATAAAACTATATAAAACTCTATAGAACTATATAAAACTATATAAAACTATACCAAACTATAGGAAACTCTATAAAACTATATAACACTATATAAAACTATATAAAACTAACAAAACTATATAAAACTATATGAAACTATACAAAACTCTATAAAACTATATAAAACTATATAAAACTATATAAAACTATCCAAAAATATATGTAAAACTATATAAAACTGTATAAAGCTATATAAAACTAATAAAACTATGTAAAATTATATAAAACTGTATAAATCTATATAAAACTATATAAAATTATACAAAACTATATAAAACTATATAAAACTATACAAAACTATATAAAACTATATAAAACTATATAAAACAACATAAAACTGATAAAACTAATAAAACTATATAAAACTATATAAAACTAATAAAACTATATAAAACTATATAAAACTTTATAAAACTAACAAAACTATATAAAACTATATAAAACCATATAAAACTATAAAAAACTATACAAAACTATAGGAAACTCTATAAAAGTATATAACACTATATAAAACTATGTAAAACTAATAAAACTATATAAAACTATATAAAGCTATAATAAAACTAATAAAACTAGTAAAACTAAATAAAACCATATAAAACTGTATAAATCTATATAAAACTATATAAAACTATATAAACCAATATAAAACTATATAAAACATTGTAAAACTGTATAAAACTGTATAAAACTATATAAAGCTAAATAAAACTATATAAATCTATATAAAACTATATAAAACCATATAAAACTAATAAGATTATATAAAACTGTATAAAACTAACAAAACTATATAAAACCTTATAAAACTATATAAAACTATAAAAAACTATATAAAACTATATAATACTATATAAAACTATATAAAACTATATAAAACTAACAAAACTATATAAAACTATATAAAACTATATAAACCTAACAAAACTATATAAAACTATATAAAACTATATAAAACTCTATAAAACTATATAAAACTACATAAAACCAACAAAACTATATAAATCTATATAAAACTATATAAAACTATATAAAACTCTATAAAACTATATAAAACTATGTAAAACTATATTAAACTATATAAAACTATGTGAAAATATATTAAACTATATTTTCTATAGTTTAAGTCTATATAAAACTATGTAATACTAATAAAACTATATAAAACTATACGGAACTATATAAGACTATATAAAACTATATAAACCTAGTAAAACTATATAAAATTATATGAAGCTATATAAAACTATATAAATCTATATAAAACTATGTGATCCTAATAAAACTATATGAAACTATACAAAACTATATGAAACTCTATAAAACTATATAACACTGTATAAAACTATATAAAACTATATAAAACTCTATAAAACTATATAAAACTATATAAAACTATATAAACGTAACAAAACTATATAAAACTATATAAAACTATATAAAACTATATAAAACTTTATAAAACTAACAAAACTATATAAAACTATATAAAACTATATAAAACTATATAAAACTATATAAAACTATATAAAACTATATAAAACTCTATAGAACTATATAAAATTATACAAAACTCTATAAAACTATATAAAACTACATAAACCCAACAAAACTATATAAAACTATATAAAACTATATAAAACAATATAAAACCATATAAAACTAATAAAATTATATACAACTATTTAAAACTAACAAAACTATATAAAACCTTATAAAACTATATAAAACTACAAAAAACTATGTAAAACTATTAAAACTATATAAAACCATATAAAGCTATAATAAAACTAATAAAACTAGTAAAACTAAATAAAACCATATAAAACTGTATAAATCTATATAAAAATATATAAAACTATATAAAACAATATAAAACTATATTAAACAGTGTAAAACTGTATAAAACTATACAAAACTGTAGAAAACTGTATAAAACTATATAAACTATATAAAACTATATAAAGCTATATAAAAATATATGGAACTAACAAAACTATATAAAACTATATAAAACTTTATAAGACTCTATAAAACTATATAAAACTCTGTAAAACTATATAAAACTACTTAAAACTATATAAAAATATATAAAACTAAGAAAACTATATAAAACTATATAAAACGATATAATACTAATAAAACTATATAAAACTGTATAAACCTATATAAAACTATATAAAACTATATAAAACTATATAAAACAATATAAAACTATATAAAACATTATAAAACTGTATAGAACTATATAAAATTGTATAAAACTGTGTAAAAATAAATAAAACTATATAAAACTATATAATACTATATAAAACTATATAATACCATATAAAACTATATAAAACTATATAAAACTCTATAAAACTATATAAAACTATATAAAACTATATAAACCTAACAAAACTATATAAAACTATATAAAACTATATAAAACTCTATAAAACTATATAAAATTATATAAAACCAACAAAACTATATAAAACTATATAAAACTAACAAAACTATATAAACCTATATAAAACTCTATAGAACTATACAAAACTAACAAAACTATATAAAACTCTCTAAAACTATACAAAACTATATAAAACTATATAAAACTATATAAATCTATCCAAAAATATATATAAAACTATATAAAACTGTATAAAGCTATATAAAACTAATAAAACTATGTAAAACTATATAAAACTGTATAAATCTATATAAAACTATATAAAACTATATAAAACTATATAAAACAATATAAAACTATATAAAACATTGTAAAACTGTATAAAACTATAAAAAACAGTATAAAACTGTATAAAACTATATAAAGCTAAATAAAACTATATAAAGCTATATAAAACTATATAAAACCATATAAAACTGTATAAATCTATATAAAACTATATGAAACTATATAAAACTGTATAAAACTATATAAAACTATTTAAAACTCTATAAAACTAACAAAACTATATAAAACTATATAAAACTATATAAAACAATATAAAACTATATAAAACAAACAAAACTGTATAAAACTATATAAAACTCTATAAAACTATATAAAACCATATAATACTATATAAAAATATATAAAACTAACAAAACTATACAAACCTATATAAAACTCTATAGAACTATATAAAACTATATAAAACTATACAAAACTAACAAAACTATATATAACTATATAAAACTATATAATACTATATAAACCTAGTAAAACTATATAAAATTATATGAAGCTATATAAAACTATATAAAGCTATATAAACCTATATAAAGCTATGTAAAACTATATAAAACTATATTAAACTATATACAACTATATAAAACTATGTAAAACTATATAAAACTATATAAAACTATATAAAACTGTATAAAACTATATAAAATTATATAAAACAATATAAAACTATATAAAACTATATAAAACTATATAAATCTACATAAACCTAAGGAAAACTAATAAAGCAATAAAGGACTACATAAAACTATATTAAACTATACAAAAATAATAAATCTATATAAAGCTTTGTAAAACTATATAAAACTATTCAAAACTATATAAAACTATATAAATCTATATAAAACTATGTGATCCTAATAAAACTATATGAAACTATACAAAACTGTATAAAACTATATAAAACTAAATAAAACTATATAAAACTACATAAAACTATATAAAACTACATAAATTTATATAAAACTATGTAAAACAAATAAAACTATATGAAACTATACAAAACTATATAAAACTATATATAACTAATAAAACTATATGAAACTATACAAAACTACATAAAACTATATAAAACTATATAAAACTAAATAAATCTTTATAAGGCTATGTAAAACAATATAACACTATGTATAACTATGTAAAACTATTTAAATCTATATAGAACTATGTAAAACTATGTAAAACTATGTAAAACAACATAAAACAAACAAAACAAATAAAAATACATAAGACTATATAAAACTCTATAAAACTATCAAAACTATATAAAACTATATAAAACTATATAAAACTCTATAAAACTATTTAAAACTATATAAAACTCTATAAAACTATTTAAAATTATATAAAACCAACAAAACTGTATAAAACTATATAAAACTATATAAAACTATACAAAACTATATGAAACTCTATAAAACTATATAACACTGTATAAAACTATATAAAACTATATAAAACTCTATAAAACTATATAAAACTATATAAAACTATATAAACGTAACAAAACTATATAAAACTATATAAAACTATATAAAACTATATAAAACTTTATAAAACTAACAAAACTATATAAAACTATATAAAACTATATAAAACTATATAAAACTATATAAAACTCTATAGAACTATATAAAATTATATAAAACTCTATAAAACTGTATAAAACTACATAAAACCAACAAAACTATATAAAACTATATAAAACTATATAAAACCATATAAAACTAATAAAATTATATAAAACTAACAAAACTATATAAAACCTTATAAAACTATATAAAACTATAAAAAACTATGTAAAACTAATAAAACTATATAAAACCATATAAAGCTATAATAAAACTAATAAAACTAGTACAACTATATAAAGCTATATAAAACTATATAAAGATATATAAAACTATATAAAACCATATAAAACTGTATAAATCTATATAAAACTATATGAAACTATATAAAACTATATAAAACGGTATAAAACTATATAAAACTAACGAAACTATATAAAACTAGATAAAACTATTTAAAACTCTATAAAACTATATAAAACTATATAAAGCTATATACACCTATATATAGCTATGTAAAACTATGTAAAACTATATGAAACTATATACAACTATATAAAACTATATAAAACAATATAAAACTATATAAAACAAACAAAACTGTATAAAACTATATAAAACTATATAAAACTATATAAATCTACATAAACCTAAGGAAAACTAATAAAACTATAAAGGACTACATAAAACTATATAAAACTATACAAAAATAATAAATCTATATAAAACTTTGTAAAACTATATAAAACTATACAAAACTATATAAAACTATATAAATCTATATAAAACTATGTGAACCTAATAAAACTATATGAAACTATACAAAACTATATAAAACTAATAAAACTATATAATATTACTAGAATTATATAAAGCTACATAAAACGATATAAAACTATATAAATCTATTAAAACTATATTAACCTATATAAAACTGTATAAACCTTGTAAAACTATATAATGTTATATGAGGGTATATAAAACTATATAAAACTATATAAACCTAATAAAACTATATAAAACTATATAAAACTAACAAAACTATATAAACCTATATAAAACTATATAAAACTAATAAAACTATATAAAACTATATAGTACAATATAAAACTATATAAACCTATATAAAACTATATAAAACTATATAAAACTATATAAAACTATATAAAACTATATAAAACTAACAAAATTATATAAAACTATATAAAACTAACAAAACTATATAAAACTATATAAAACTGTATAAAACTGTATAAAACTATATAAAACTATATAAAACTATATAAAACTAACAAAACTATATAAAACTGTATAAAACTGTATAAAACAGTATAAAACTATATAAAAATATGTAAAACTATACAAAACTATATAAAGGTATATAAAACTATATAAAACTATATAATGCTATATAAAACTATATGAAGCTATATAAAACAATATAAAACTATATAAAACTATATAAAACTATATAAAACAATATAAAACTATATAAAACTATATAATACTATATAAAACTAATAAAACTATATAAACCTAATAAAAGTATATAAAACTATATAAAACTGTATAAAACTATATAAAACTATAAAACTATATAAAGCTGTAAAAAACTATACAACCCTATATAAAACAATAAACAACTAATAAAACTGTCCAAAACTATATAAAACTATACAAAAATATATAAAACTATATAATACTGTATAAAACTGTGTAAAACTAATAAAACTATATAAAACTATATAACACTAAGTAAAACTATATAAAACTATCTAAATCTATATAAAACAATGTAAAACTATATAAAAGAAATAAAGCTATATAAAACTTCATAAAAGTATATAAAACTATATAGAACTATATAAAACTATGTAAAACTATATAAAACTATGTAAAAGTAAGAAAACTACATAAAACTATATAAATCTATATAAAACTATGTAAAACTAAAAAAAACTATATGAAACTATACAAACCTATATAAAACTACTAAAACTATATAAAACTATATATATCTATATACAACTATGTTAACCTATATAAAACTCTGTAAAACTATATGAAACAAATAAAAGTATATAAAACTATATAGAACCATATGATAACTATATAAAACTATGTAAACCAATATAAAATTATATAACACTTTAGAAAACTATATGAAACTATATAAAATTATATAAAACTATATTGAACTATATAAATCTATATAATACTATGTAAAACTATATAAAACTGTATAAAACTGTATAAAATTTTATAAAACTATATAAAACAATATAAAACGATATAGAACATTATAAAACTGTATAAAACTATATATATCTATATAAAACTATATAAAGCTACCAAAACTATATAAAACCATATAAAATTATATAATACTATATAAAACTATATAAAACTACGTAAATCTAATAAAATTATATGAAACTTTATAAATCTATATAAAACTATATTAAACTACCAAACCTACATAAAACTATATAAATCTATATAAAGCTATATAAAACTACTAAAACTATATAAAACCATATAAAACTATATAAAACTATATAAAACTATATAAAACTATATAAAACTAATAAAACTATATAAAACTATACGAAACTATATAAAACTGACAAAACTATATAAAACACTATAAAACTATTAAAATTATATAAAACTAACAAAACTATATAAACCCATATAAAACTCTATAGAACTATGTAAAACTATATAAAACTATATAAAACTATATAAAACTATATAAAACTATATAAAACTATATAAAACTATATATAACTATACAAAACTAACAAATCTATTTAAAACTCTATAGAACTATATTAAACAATATAAAACTATATAAAACTATATAAAACTATATAAAACTATATAAAACTATATAAAACTAATAAAACTATATAAAACTATACAAAAGTGTATAAAACAAACAAAACAATATAAAACTATAAAAAACTACATAAAAGTAACAAAACTATATAAAACTATATAAAATTATATAAAACTATATAAAACTATACAAAACTAACAAAACTATATAAAACTATAAAAAACTACATAAAAGTAACAAAACTATATAAAACTATATAAAACTATATGAAAGTATATAAAACTAATAAAGCTATATAAAACTATATAAAACTAACAAAACTATATAACACCATATAACACTATATAAAACTATATAAAACTATATAAAACTATATAAAACTATATAAAACTATATAAAGCTATACAAAACTATTAAAAACTATATAAAACGATATAAAACTATATACAACTATGTAAAACTATGTAAAACTAAGAAAACTATATTGATACTTTGATTTATAGCGCTATCTGTAATAGCACCCGAGATTTCACCAGATATATATTTGATTTTTCCCTGACCCTGACAGACCGACCCCATGAGACGTTGATTTTCTCGGCCCCTGGAGGTCCGAGGTCGATCCCGCTGCACAGGTTCATGCGCCAGGGCCTCCTACAGACAATGCACTTTGATTTATTGCGCTATCTGTAATAGCACCCGAGATATCATCAGATACATTCTGGATTTTTACATGACCTTGGGTGTCCGGCCCCATGCGTCGGTGGTTTTCTCGACCCCTGGTGGTCCGAGGTCGTTCCCGCGGCACAGATTCATGCGCAAGGGCCTCATACGGACAATGAACTTTGATTTACTGACCTATCTCTAATAGCACCCGAGATATCACCAGATATATATTGGATTTTTCCCTGACCCTGACAGACCGGCCCCATGTGTCGGTGGTTTTCGCTACCCCTGTTGGTCCGAGGTCGCTCCCGCTGCACAGATTCATGCGCCAGAGCCCCCTGCAGATAATTCACTTTGGTTTAGTGCGCTATCTGTAAGAGCACCCGAAATATCACCAGATATATATATTGGATTTTTCTCCGACCCTGGGTGTCCTGCCCAATGTGTCGGTGATTTTCTCGGCCCCTGGTGGTCCGAGGTCGATCCCGCTGCACAGATTCATGCGCCAGGGCCTCCTGCAGATAATTCACTTTGGTTTATTGCACTATCTTTAATACCACCCGAGATATCACCAGATATATGCCGGATTTTTACATGACCTTGGGCGACGGATACCGAAAAGCTGTAATTTTCGCGGCCCCTGGTGGTCCGAGGTCGTTCCTGCTGCACAGATTCATGCGCCAGGGCCTCCTGCAGGCAATGCACTTTGGTTTACTGCGCTATCTCTAATAACACCCGAGATATCACCAGATACATCCTGGATTGTTACATGACCTTGGGTGTCCGGCCCCATGAGACGGTGGTTTTCTCGGCCCCTGGCGGGCCGAGGTCGTTCCCGCTGCACAGATTCATGCGCCAGGGCCTTCTGCAGACAATGCACTTTGATTTATTGCACTATCTCTAATAGCACCCGAGATATCACCAGATATATATTGGATTTTTCCTTGACCTTGACAGTCCGGCCCCATGTGTCGATGGTTTTCTCGGTCCATCGTGGTCCGAGGTCGTTCCCGCTGCAAAGATTCATGCGCCAGGGCCTCCTGCAGATAATGCACTTTGGTTTATTGCGCTATCTCTAATAGCACCCGAGATATCATCAGATACATCCTGGATTTTTACATGACCTTGGGTGTCCTGCCCCATGTGTCGGAGGTTTTCTCGGCCCCTGGTGGTCCGAGGTCGTTCCCGCTGCACAGAATCATGCGCCAGGGCCTCCCATAGATAATTCACTTTGGTTTGTTGCGCTATCTGTAATATCACCCGAGATATCACCAGATATATATTCGATTTTTCCTTGACCCTGACAGTCCGGCCCCATGTGTCGATGGTTTTCTCGGTCCCTCGTGGTCCGAGGTCGTTCCCGCTGCAAAGATTCATGCGCCAGGGCCTCCTGCAGATAATTCACTTTGGTTTATTGCGCTATCTCTAATAGCACCCGAGATATAATCAGATACATCCTGGATTTTTACATGACCTTGGGTTTCCTGCCCCATGTGTCGGAGGTTTTCTCGGCCCCTGGTGGTCCGAGGTCGTTCCCGCTGCACAGATTCATGCGCCAGGGCCTCCCATAGATAATTCACTTTGGTTTATTGCGCTATCTGTAATATCACCCGAGATATCACCAGATACATATTGGATTTTTCCTTGAGCCTGAGTGTCCGGTCTCATGAAACGGTGGTTTTCTCGGCCCCTGGTGACAATGCACTTTGATTTATTGCGCTATCTGTAATAGCTTCCTGCAGACAATGCACTTTGATTTATCGCGCTATCTGTAATAGCACCCGAGATATCACCAGATATATGCCGGATTTTTACATGACCTTGGGCGACGGATACAGAAAAGCTGTAATTTTCTCGGCCCCTGGTGGTCCGAGGTAGATCACGCTGCACAGATTCATGCGCCAGAGCCTCCTGCAGATAATTCACTTTGATTTATTGCGCTATCTCTAATAGCACCCAAGATATCACCAGATATATGCTGGATTTATCCCTGACCATGATTGTCCGGCCCCATGTGTCGGTGATTTTCTCGGCCCCTGGTGGTCCGAGGACGATCCCGCTGCACAGATTCATGCACCAGGGCCTCCTGCAGACAATGCACTTTGATTTATTGCGCTATTTGTAATAGCACCCGAGGTAACACCATATATATATTGGATTTTCCCCTGACCCTGAGTGTCCGGGCCCATGAGACGGTGGTTTTCTCGGCCCCTGGTGGTCCGAGGTCGTTCCCGCTGCACAGATTCATGCGGCAGGGCCCCCTGCAGATAATTCACTTTGATTTATTGCGCTACCTCTAATAGCACCCGAGATATCACCAGATATATATTGGATTTTCCCCTGACCCTGAGTGTCCGACCCCATTAGACGGTGGTTTTCTCGGCCCCTGGTGGTCCGAGGTCGTTCCCGCAGCACAGATTCATGCGCCAGGGCCTCCTACAGACCTTGCACTTTGATTTATTGCGCTATCTGTAATAGCACCCGAGATATCACCAGATATATATTGGATTTTTCCCTGAGCCTGAGTGTCCAGCCCCATGAGACGCTAGTTTTCTCGGCCCCTGGTGGTCCGAGGTCGTTCCCGCTGCACAGATTCATGCGCCAGGGCCTCCTGCAGACAATGCACTTTGGGTTATTGCGCTATCTCTAATAGCACCCGAGATATCACCAGATATATATTGGATTTTCCCCTGACCCTGAGTGTCCGACCCCATGAGACGGTGATTTTCTCGATCCCTGGCGGTCCGAGGTCGATCCCGCTGCACAGATTCATGCGCCAGGGCCTCCTACAGACAATACACTTTGATTTATTGCGCCATTTGTAATAGCACCCGAGATAACACCAGATATATATTGGATTTTTCCCTGACCCTGACAGTCCGGCCCCATGTGTCGATGGTTTTCTCGGTCCCTCGTGGTCCGAGGTCGATCCCTCTGAACAGATTCATGCGCCAGGGCTTCCTGCAGACTATTCACATTGGTTTATTGCGCTCTCTCTCTAATAGCAACCGAGATATCACCAGATATATATTGGATTTTTCCCTGACCCTGAGTGTCCGGCCCCATGAGACGGTGGTTTTTCGGCCCCTGGCGGTCCGCGGTCGTTCCCGCTGCACAGATTCATGTGCCAGGGCCCCCTGCCGATAATTCACTTTGGTTTAGTGCGCTATCTGTAAGAGCACCCGAGATATCCCCAGATATATATTGGATTTTTCCCTGACCCTGAGTGTCCGGCCCCATGAGACGGTGGATTTCTCGGCCCCTGGTGGTCGGAGGTCGATCCCGCTGCACAGATTCATGCGCCAGGGCCTTCTACAGACAATGCACGTCGATTTATTGCGCCATCTATTATAGCAACCGAGATATCACCAGATATATATTGGATTTTTCCCTGACCCTGAGTGTCCGGCCCCATGAGACGGTGGTTTTGTCGGCCCCTGGTGGTCCGAGGTCGTTCCCGCAGCACAGATTCATACGCCAGGGCCTCCTGCAGATAATGCACTTTGGTTTATTGCGCTATCTCTAATAGCACCCGAGATATCACCAGATATATATTGGATTTTTCCCTGACCCTGACAGTCCGGCCCCATGTGTCGGTGGTTTTCTCGGCCCCTGGTTGTCCGAGGTCGTTCCCGCTGCGCAGGCTCATGCGCCAGGGCCCCCTGCAGATAATTCACTTTGGTTTAGTGCGCTATCTGTAAGAGCACCCGAAATATCACCAGATATATATATATTGGATTTTTCTCCGACCCTGGGTGTCCTGCCCAATGTGTCGGTGATTTTCTCGGCCCCTGGTGGTCCGAGGTCGATCCCGCTGCACAGATTCATGCGTTAGGGCCTCCTACAGACAATGCACTTTGGTTTATTATGCTCTCTCTCTAATAGCAACCGAGATATCACCAGTTATATATTGGATTTTTCCCTGACCCTGAGTGTCCGGCCCCATGAGACGGTGGTTTTTCGGCCCCTGGTGGTCCGCGGTCGTTCCCGCTGCACAGATTCATGTGCCAGGGCCCCCTGCCGATAATTCACTTTGGTTTAGTGCGCTATCTGTAAGAGCACCCGAGATATCCCCAGATATATATTGGACTTTTTCCCTGACCCTGACAGTCCGGCCCCATGTGTCGGTGGTTTTCTCGGCCCCTGGTGGTCCGAGGTCGTTCCCGCTGCGCAGGCTCATGCGCCAAGGCCCCCTGCAGATAATTCACTTTGGTTTAGTGCGCTATCTGTAAGAGCACCCGAAATATCACCAGATATATATATTGGATTTTTCTCCGACCCCGGGTGTCCTGCCCAATGTGTCGGTGATTTTCTCGGCCCCTGGTGGTCCGAGGTCGATCCCGCAGCACAGATTCATGCGCCAGGGCCTCCTGCAGACAATGCACTTTGATTTATTTTGCTATCTCTAATAGCACCCGAGATATCACCAGATATATATTGTATTTTTCCCTGACCCTGAGTGTCCGACCCCATGAGACGGTGGTTTCCTCGGCCCCTGGGGGTCCGCGGTCGTTCCCGCTGCACAGATTTATGCGCCAGGGCCCCCTGCAGATAATTCATTTTGATTTATTGCGCTCCCTCTAATAGCACCCGAGATATCACCAGATATATATTGGATTTTTCCCTGACCCTGAGGGTCCGGCCCCATGAGACGGTGGTTTTTCGGCCCCTGGTGGTCCGCGGTCGTCCCCGCTGCACAGATTCATGCGCCAGGGCCTCCTGCAGATAATTCATTTTTGTTTATTGCGCTCTCTCTAATAGCACCCGAGATATCCCCAGATATATATTGGATTTTTCCCTGACCCTGAGTGCCCGGCCCCATGTGTCGGTGGTATTCTCGGCCCCTGGTGGTCCGAGGTCGATCCCGCTGCATAGATTCATGTGCCAGGGCCTCCTACAGACAATGCACTTTGATTTATTGCGCTATCTATTATAGCACCCGAGATATCACCAGATATATATTGGATTTTTCCCTGACGCTGAGTGTCCGACCCCATGAAACGGTGGTTTACTCGGCCCCTTGTGGTCCGAGGTCGTTCCCGCTGCACAGATTTATGCGCCCGGGCCTCGATCAGATAATTCACTTTGATTTATTGCGCTATCTCTAATAGCACCCGAGATATCACCAGATATATATTGGATTTTTCCCTGACCCTGAGTGTCCGACCCCATGAGACGGTGGTTTTCTCGGCCCCTGGTGGTCCGAGGTCGTTCCCGCTGCACAGATTCATGCGCCAGGGCCTCCTGCAGATAATTCATTTTTGTTTATTGCGCTCTCTCTAATAGCACCCGAGATATCACCAGATATATATTGGATTTTTCCCTGACCCTGAGGGTCCGGCCCCATGAGACGGTGGTTTTTCGGCCCCTGGTGGTCCGCGGTCGTCCCCGCTGCACAGATTCATGTGCCAGGGCCCCCTGCAGATAATTCACTTTGGTTTAGTGCGCTATCCGTAAGAGCACCCGAGATATCCCTAGATATATATTGGATTTTTCGCTGACCCTGAGTGCCCGGCCCCATGTGTCGGTGGTATTCTCGGCCCCTGGTGGTCCGAGGTCGATCCCGCTGCATAGATTCATGCGCCATGGCCTCCTACAGACAATGCACTTAGATTTATTGCGCTTCCTGTAATAGCACCCGAGATATCACCATATATATATATATTGGATTTTCCCCTGACCCTGTGTGTCCGGCCCCATGAGACGGTGGCTTTCTCGGCCCCTGGTGGTCCGAGGTCGTTCCCGCTGCACAGATTCATGCGCCAGGGCCCCCTGCAGATAATTCACTTTGATTTACTGCGCTATCTCTAATAGAACCCGAGATATCACCAGATATATATTGGAGCTTTCCCTGACCCTGACAGTCGGGCCCCGTGTGACGGTGGTTATCCCGGCCCCTGATGGTCCGAGGTCGATCCCGCTGCACAGATTCATGCGCCAGGGCCTCCTACAGACAATGTACTTTGACTTATTGCGCTTCCTGTAATAGCACACGAGATATCACCAGATATATATTGGATTTTTCCCTGACCCTGACAGTCCGACCCCATGGGATGGTGGTTTTCTCGGCCCCTGGTGGTCCGAGGACGTTCCCGCAGCCCAGATTCAAGCGCCAGGGCCTCCTACAGACAATGCACTTTGATTTATTGCGCTATCTGTAATAGCACCCGAGATATCACCAGATATATGCTGGATTTTTACATGACCTTGGGTGACGGATTCCGAATATCTGTAATTTTCTCAGCCCCTGGTGGTCCCAGGTCGTTCCCGCTGTACAGATTCATGCGCCAGGGCCTCCTGCAGACAATGCACTTTCATTTATTTCGCTATCTGTAATAGCACCCGAGATATCACCAGATATATATTGGATTTTCCGCTGACCCTGAGGGTCCGGCCCCATGAGACGGTGGTTTTCTCGACCCCTGGTGGTCCGAGGTCGTTGCCGCTGCACAGATTCATGCGCCAGGGCCTTCTGCAGATAATTCACTTTGGCTTATTGCGCTATCTCTAATTTCAACCGAGATATGACCAGATATATATTGGATCTTTCCCTGACCCTGAGTGTCCGGCCCCATGAGACGGTGGTTTTCTCGGCCCCTGGTGCTCCGAGGTCGTTCCCGCTGCAAAGATTCATGCGCAAGGGCCCGCTGCAGATAATTCACTTTCGTTTAGTGCGCTATCTGTAAGAGCACCCGAGATATCTCCAGATATATATTGAATTTTTCAACCGACCCTGAGTGTCCGGCCCCATGAGACGGTGGTTTTCTCGGCCCCTGGTGGTCCGAGGTCGTTCCCGCTGCCCAGATTCATGCGCCAGGGCCTCCTACAGACAATGCACTTTGATTTATTGCGCTATCTGTAATAGCACCCGGGAAAGCACCATATATATACAGGATTTTTACATGACTTTGGGTGACGGACACCGAAAATCTGTAAGTTTCTCGGCCCCTGGAGGGCCGAGGTCGTTCCTGCTTCACAGATTCATGCGCCAGGGCCTTCGGCAGACAATAAACTTTGATTTATTGCGCTATCTCTAATAGCACCCGAGATATCACCAGATATATATTGGATTTTTCCCTGACCCTGACAGTCCGGCCCCATGTGTCGGCGGTTTTCTCGGTCCCTGGTGGTCCGAGGTCGTTGCCGCTGCGCAGGCTCATGCGCCAGGGCCCCCTGCAGATAATTCACTTTGGTTTAGTGCGCTATCTGTAAGAGCACCCGAAATATCACCAGATATATATATTGGATTTTTCTCCGACCCTGGGTGTCCTGCCCAATGTGTCGGTGATTTTCTCGGCCCCTGGTGGTCCGAGGTCGATCCCGCTGCACAGATTCATGCGTTAGGGCCTCCTACAGACAATGCACTTTGGTTTATTGCGCTCTCTCTCTAATAGCAACCGAGATACCACCAGTTATATATTGGATTTTTCCCTGACCCTGAGGGGCCGGCCCCATGAGACGGTGGTTTTTCGGCCCCTGGTGGTCCGCGGTCGTCCCCGCTGCACAGATTCATGCGCCAGGGCCTCCTGCAGATAATTCATTTTTGTTTATTGCGCTCTCTCTAATAGCACCCGAGATATCCCCAGATATATATTGGATTTTTCCCTGACCCTGAGTGCCCGGCCCCATGTGTCGGTGGTATTCTCGGCCCCTGGTGGTCCGAGGTCGATCCCGCTGCATAGATTCATGTGCCAGGGCCTCCTACAGACAATGCACTTTGATTTATTGCGCTATCTATTATAGCACCCGAGATATCACCAGATATATATTGGATTTTTCCCTGACGCTGAGTGTCCGACCCCATGAAACGGTGGTTTACTCGGCCCCTTGTGGTCCGAGGTCGTTCCCGCTGCACAGATTCATGCGCCAGGGCCTCGATCAGATAATTCACTTTGATTTATTGCGCTATCTCTAATAGCACCCGAGATATCACCAGATATATATTGGATTTTTCCCTGACCCTGAGTGCCCGGCCCCATGTGTCGGTGGTATTCTCGGCCCCTGGTGGTCCGAGGTCGATCCCGCTGCACTGATTCAAGCGCCAGGGCCTCCTACAGACAATGCACTTTGATTTATTGCGCTATCTGTAATAGCACCCGAGATATCACCAGATATATGCTGGATTTTTACATGACCTTGGGTGACGGATTCCGAATATCTGTAATTTTCTCGGCCCCTGGTGGTCCGAGGTCGATCCCGCTGCACAGATTCTTTCGCCAGTGCCTCCTACCGACAATGCACTTTGATTTATTTCGCTATCTCTAATAGCACCCGAGAGATCACCAGACATATGCTGGATTTTTGCATGACCTTGGGTGACGGATTCCGAATATCTGTAATTTTCTCAGCCCCTGGTGGTCCCAGGTCGTTCCCGCTGTACAGATTCATGCGCCAGGGCCTCCTGCAGACAATGCACTTTCATTTATTTCGCTATCTGTAATAGCACCCGAGATATCACCAGATATATATTGGATTTTCCGCTGACCCTGAGGGTCCGGCCCCATGAGACGGTGGTTTTCTCGACCCCTGGTGGTCCGAGGTCGATGCCGCTGCACAGATTCATTCGCCAGTGCCTCCTACAGACAATGCACTTTGATTTATTGCGCTATCTCTAATAGCACCCGAGATGTCACCAGATATATGCTGGATTTTTACATGACCTTGTGTGACGGATTCCGAATACCTGTAATTTTCTCGGCGCCTGGTGGTCCGAGGTCGTTCCTGCTGCACAGATTCATTCGCCAGTGCCTCCTACAGACAATGCACTTTGATTTATTGCGCTATCTCTAATAGCACCCGAGATATCTCCAAATATATATTGGATTTTTCCCTGACCCTGACAGTCCGACCCCATGAGACGGTGGTTTTCTCGGCCCCTGGTGGACCGAGGTCGTTCCCTCTGCACAGATTCATGCGCCAGTGCCTCCTGCAGACAATGCAGTTTAGTTTATTGCGCTATCTGTAATAGCACCCGAGATATCACCCGATATATATTGGATTTTTCCCTGACCCTGACAGTCCGGCCCCATGAGACGGTATTTTTCTCGGCCCCTGGTGGTACGAGGTCGTTCCCGCTGCACAGATTCATGCGCCAGGGCCTCCTACAAACAATGCACTTTGATTTATTGCGCTATCTCTAATAGCACCCGAGAGATCACCAGATATATGCTGGACTTTTACATGACCTTGTGTGACGGATTCCGAATATCTGTAATTTTCTCGGCGCCTGGTGGTCCGAGGTCGTTCCTGCTGCACAGATTCATTCGCCAGTGCCTCCTACAGGCAATGCACTTTGATTTATTGCGCTATCTCTAATAGCACCCGAGATATCACCAGATCTATATTAGATTTTTCCCTGACCCTGACAGTCCGGCCCCATGAGACGGTGATTTTCTCGGCCCCTGGTGGTCCGAGGTAGTTCCTGCTGCACAGATTCATTCGGCAGTGCCTCCTACAGACAATGCACTTTGATTTATTGCGCTATCTCTAATAGCACCCGAGATATCACCAGATATATATTGGATTTTTCCCTGACCCTGAGTGTCCGGCCCCATGAGACGGTAGTTTTCTCGGCCCCTGGTGGTCCGAGGTCGGTCCCGCTGCACAGATTCATGGGCTAGGGCCTCCTGCAGACAATGCACTTTGATTTATTACGCTATCTCTAATAGCACCCGAGATATCACCAGATATATATTGGATTTTTCCCTGACCCTGACAGTCCGACCCCATGTGACGGTGGTATTCTCGGCCCCTGGTGGTCCGAGGTCGTTCCCGCTGCACAGATTCATGCGCCAGGGCCTCCTGCAGACAATGCACTTTGGTTTATTGCGCTATCTCTAATAGCACCCGAGATATCACCAGATATATATTGGATTTTTCCCTGACCCTGACAGTCCGGCCCCATGAGACGGTGATTTTCTCGGCCACTGGTGGTCCGAGGTAGATCCCGCTGCACAGATTCATGCGCCAGGGCCTCCTACAGACAATGCACTTTGATTTATTGCGCTATTTGTAATAGCACCCGAGATATCACCATATATATATTGGATTTTCCCCTGACCCTGACAGTCCGGCCCCATGAGACGGTGATTTTCTCGGCCCCTGGTGGTCCGAGGTCGTTCCCGCTGCACAGATTCATGCGCCAGGGCCTCCTACAGACAATGCACTTTGATTTATTGCGCTATCTGTAATAGCACCCGAGATATCACCAGATTTATATTGGATTTTTCCCTGACCCTGAGTGTCCGACCCCATGAGACGGTGGTTTTCTCGGCCCCTGGTGGTCCGAGGTCGATCCCGCTGCACTGATTCATGCGCCAGGGTCTCCTACAGACAATGCACTTTGATTTATTGCGCTATCTGTAATAGCACACGAGATATCAGCAGATATACGCTGGATTTTTACATGACCTTGGGTGACGGATTCCAAATATCTGTAATTTTCTCGGCGCCTGGTGGTCCGAGGTCGTTCCCGCTGCACAGATTCATGCGCCAGGGCCTCCTACAGACAATGCACTTTGATTTATTGCGCTATCTGTAATAGCACCCGAGATATCACCAGATATATATTGGATTTTTCCCTGACCCTGACAGTCCGGCCCCATGAGACGGTAGTTTTCTCGGCCCCTGGTAGTACGAGGTCGTTCACGCTGCACAGATTCATGCGCCGGGGCCTCCTACAAACAATGCACTTTGATTTATTGCGCTATCTCTAATAGCACCCGAGAGATCACCAGATATATGCTGGATTTTTACATGACCTTGTGTGACGGATTCCGAATATCTGTAATTTTCTCGGCGCCAGGTGGTCCGAGGTCGTTCCTGCTGCACAGATTCATTCGCCAGTGCCTCCTACAGGCAATGCACTTTGATTTATTGCGCTATCTCTAATAGCACCCGAGATATCACCAGATCTATATTAGATTTTTCCCTAACCCTGACAGTCCGGCCCCAGGAGACGGTGATTTTCTCGGCCCCTGGTGGTCCGACGTCGTTCCCGCTGCACAGACTCATGCGCCAGGGCCTGCTGCAGACAATGCACTTTGGTTTATTGCGCTATCTCTAATAGCACTCAAGATATCACCAGATATATATTGGATTTTTCCCTGACCCTGACAGTCCGGCCCCATAAGACGGTAGTATTCTCGGCCCCTGGTGGTCCGAGGTCGTTCCCGCTGCACAGATTCATGCGCCAGGGCCTCCTACAGACAATGCACTTTGATTTATTGCGCTATCTGTAATAGCACCCGAGATATCACCAGATATATATTGGATTTTTCCCTGACCCTGACAGTCCGGCCCCATGAGACGGTATTTTTCTCGGCCCCTGGTGGTACGAGGTCGTTCCCACTGCACAGATTCATGCGCCAGGGCCTCCTACAAACAATGCACTTTGATTTATTGCGCTATCTCTAATAGCACCCGAGAGATCACCAGATATATGCTGGATTTTTACATGACCTTCTGTGACGGATTCCGAATATCTGTAATTTTCTCGGCGCCTGGTGGTCCGAGGTCGTTCCTGCTGCACAGATTCATTCGCCAGTGCCTCCTACAGGCAATGCACTTTGATTTATTGCGCTATCTGTAATAGCACCCGAGATATCACCAGATATATATTGGATTTTTCCCTGACCCTGACAGTCCGGCCCCATGAGACGGTATTTTTCTCGGCCCCTGGTGGTACGAGGTCGTTCCCGCTGCACAGATTCATGCGCCAGGGCCTCCTACAAACAATGCACTTTGATTTATTGCGCTATCTCTAATAGCACCCGAGAGATCACCAGATATATGCTGGATTTTTACATGACCTTGTGTGACGGATTCCGAATATCTGTAATTTTCTCGGCGCCTGGTGGTCCGAGGTCGTTCCTGCTGCACAGATTCATTCGCCAGTGCCTCCTACAGGCAATGCACTTTGATTTATTGCGCTATCTCTAATAGCACCCGAGATATCACCAGATCTATATTAGATTTTTCCCTGACCCTGACAGTCCGGCCCCATGAGACGGTGATTTTCTCGGCCCCTGGTGGTCCGAGGTAGTTCCTGCTGCACAGATTCATTCGGCAGTGCCTCCTACAGACAATGCACTTTGATTTATTGCGCTATCTCTAATAGCACCGGAGATATCACCAGATATATATTGGATTTTTCCCTGACCCTGAGTGTCCGACCCCATGAGACGGTGGTTTTCTCGGCCCCGGTGGTCCGAGGTCGTTCCCGCTGCACAGATTCGTGCGCCAGGGCCTCCTACAGACAATGAACTTTGATTTATTGCGCTATCTGTAATAGCACCCGAGATATCACCAGATATATATTGGATTTTTCCCTGACCCTGAGTGTCCGGCCCCATGAGACGGTAGTTTTCTCGGCCCCTGGTGGTCCGAGGTCGTTCCCGCTGCACAGATTCATGCGCCAGGGCCTCCTACAGACAATGCAATTTGATTTATTGCGGTATCTGTAATAGCACCCGAGATATCACCAGATGTATGCTGGATTTTTACATGACCTTGGGCGACGGATTCCGAATCTCTGTAATTTTCTCGGCCCCTGGTGGTCCGAAGTCGTTCCCGCTGCACAGATTCATGCGCCAGGGCCCCCTGCAGATGATTCACTTTGGTTTAGTGCGCTATGTGTAAGAGCACCCGAGATCTCACCATATATATTGTTGCGATACATCGAATTAACGAGGTTGCGATGTATCGAACTCGTCCCTCTAGCACGCACGGCTGTACCAACCCTTAGGATCTGAAGGGGGTTGAAATAAACTGGTCGCTAAGGAGTTGGTCAGAGTAAACGAAGACAAACGAGTAGTCTTTGAGCGAACGTTGACGTGAATAGACGTGTTGAGCTATAGACTACATTCTGTAATATTTGTATGAAATTGTAAATATTAGTGTAAATAAGAACATTGTAAATAAACATGTCGCGGGCGAGCACCCCAGGACCCGCCCAGCGCAACACTGGTGTCAGAAGTGGGATTCGCAGCCGCCCGAGTCCCACGGAAGATGTTCCTTCGTCATTGGAGAATATGTTTGAAGCTCTCCAACGAAGTTTAAGCGAACAACTTAACAACCAACAGCGATCCTTCGCAGATCAGATGGAGAAATGGCGGGTCCTATCTGAAGAGAGGGAAGCTTCTTGTAGGACGGCCCTAGTAGCCCGTGAAGCCGCCTTAGAAGGAAGGATCGCAGCGATGGAAGCGAACCAACAGGTTATCACTTCCAATTTAGAGACTTTAGCACAGAGGATCATAACGGTGACCTCGTCTGTAAGTCGCGACTCCGTAACGGCTGACCCGTTCGGACTCGCGGCTCCGTCTCAGCCAGCTGTGCAGTCGACTCCTCCTGTCGAAGGCAACAACGGGCCTCGCGGCATACCGGATCTGGGATATGTCGTGAGACCACCCGTTTTCGATGGAAGAAATGGGTGGAATGAGTAACACCTTCAATTTGAGGCTGTGGCTGCAGCGAACAGGTGGGATGAACCAAGGAAGGCGTTGGCCTTGGTTTCATCGCTGGAGGGTTCGGCTCGTAGTGTACTCACTTCCCTTCCCGCTGGTAGTTTACAGAATTACACCGCGATCGTTTCGGCACTGGAGTTCCGTTATGGAACGAAAAATTTAACGAATTTAAATTTCGTTTTATTCCAAAATTTCAAACAGCGGAAAGGAGAGTCCATTTCCGATTTGGCCAGGGAGATAGAAAGGTTGGCGCAGGCCGCCTTTTGTGAATGCCCTGCCGAGATCAGGGACAAACTGGCGGCCTCCCAGTTCGTGTCAGCTCTGGCCAATGAAGACATGAAAAGAGCGTTAAGACTCGGCGGGTTTGCATCTCTCAGGGCTGCCGTTATTCGTGCCCTGGAGATCGAAGCCGTCGAGAGCACTTCAGAGGTCACCGCTGATGAAGTGCGGGTACTAAAATCTGTGCCCCGTGTTTTTGAGTGCAATGCGGCTCGAGAAGGTACCTCGCAGGATGATCGACCGGACATGACGTACAGAAGTCGGACCAGGTGGCAAGGTTCCTCGAAGAGGCCCGAGAAACAGAAGGAGTGCTGGGTCTGCGGGAAGAGCGGACACTTTCAACGGGATTGCCGGATGGGAAAAACAGAGAAACCGAAGAAGGGAAACGGGAAAAGGTCGGAGTAATGGGGGAGCCTCCGACTTCAAGTTCTCCTACCCCCGTCGTCCGAAGTGTGAACCCTCAGGAGAAGATGAGCATCGAGGGATTCATCAATGGAAGAAAATGCAAGATCATCATTGATACCGGATCCTATGTAAATCTGTTATCAGCAAACAAGTTCGGTCCCAGGGAAACACTTAACGCGGCGGGTGTAGGAAGCGTGAGAGTCTTCTCGGTTTCGGGAGAAAATTTGAAAATTTTCGGAAAAGAGCGATTCCCTCTGAAAATTGGAAACTTCCAGACGGAAGAAGAATTTTTACTTATACACATGAAAGAAGAATGCATTTTGGGAAGCAACTTCCTCCAAAAGCATGCGAGTAAAATTGACTTCGCCTCGGGTACGCTATCTATTAATGGAGAGGAGCTGTTCCTGCAAGAAAAATCACAAGAGGAGGCGGTCGTACCTGTACATCTGCAGGACTTGTACTCCCGTTGTTCCGGACAACTTACTGAAGAAGAAAGGAAGAGGTTTCGCCGACTATTACAAGAATTTCAAGACGTTTTTGCCGAAAACCCCGAGCAAGTGGGAAAGTGTGAGGTCGTGCGGCACAGGATCAACACGGGAGATCACGCTCCGATCAAGCAGGCACCACGACGTTTACCGTTCTGTCGCCGTGCCGAAGTTGACGAATTATTGGCGAAGATGCAGAAGCAAGGGGTGATAGAAGAGTCGAAAAGCCCCTGGTCTTCGCCAATTGTCCTTGTAAAGAAAAAGGATGGAATTACCCGTTTTTGTGTCGATTACCGCCGACTTAATGAAATCTCCAAGAAGGACTCCTATCCGCTGCCCAGGATCGAAGACACCTTGGACGCCTTTTCTGGATCTTCTTGGTTCTCAACAATTGATCTCCAAAGTGGATATTGGCAGATTCCTGTCGATAAAAGGGATCGTGAGAAGACCGCATTTTGCACAGGCTCTGGATTGTGGCAATTCAAAGTGATGCCATTTGGACTGTGTAATGCTCCAGCTACCTTCGAAAGACTCATGGAAACTGTTCTCGCTGATCTGACTTGGAAGATTTGTCTAGTGTACTTGGACGATATAATTGTCTATGGACGAACCTTCGAAGAGGAAGTACAACGCTTAAAAGAGGTGTTCACCCGCCTGCGCGAAGTAAAGCTTTTGATGAACCCGAAGAAATGTAGCTTCTTCCGCAACGAAGTGGCATACCTGGGACATGTCGTATCCAGTCAAGGAGTTAAAACGGATCCGGAGAAGATTTCTGCGGTACGTGAATGGCCGATTCCCAAGAACAAGACTGAACTACGAAGCTTTCTTGGACTCTGCACGTACTACAGAAAATTCGTGCAGGGCTTTTCGCGTATCGCACGACCGCTACACCGACTGACGGAAGAGAAGATGGACTTCGTATGGACGGAAGAGTGTCAAGAGGCGTTCGAAGCGCTGAAGAGGACATTAGAAGAGACACCTGTTCTGGCGTACCCTCGGATGGACGCGGACTTCGTTTTGGATACCGATGCCTCGAATTTTGCCATCGGAGCAGTCCTGTCACAAATACAAAACGGAGAGGAGAGGGTCATCGCGTATTTCTTCAAGACGCTGGGGAAAGCAGAGAGAAATTATTGTGTGACCCGAAAGGAACTCTTGGCCATAGTCAAGTCCATAGAGCATTTCCATCACTATCTTTATGGACGAAAATTCCTTATCCGCACAGATCATGCAGCTCTGACCTGGCTCCTGAATTTCAAGAATCCAGAAGGTCAAACGGCGCGTTGGATCGAACGATTACAGGAGTACCAATTTGAAATTAAATACAGAGCAGGAAATATACATGGAAATGCGGATAGCCTTTCAAGAAGACCATGTGGGGAACAGTGTAAGCGTTGCTCCCGTTTGGAAGAAAAAGAGAGTGCAAACGAACACTGTCTCCTCAGGACCACATATAGAAACGAGCAGTTAGACGAGTGGAGAAAAGCTCAAGAGGAAGACGATGAAATTGGCTTGGTATTCTTGAAGAAACAAGAAGGAACGAAACCAAGCTGGCCGGAACTTTCGTCTTCCTCGCCGGAAACGAAATACTTGTGGGCAATTTGGGATTCCCTGGAAATCAAGGAAGGTCTCTTGTGCAGGAAATGGGAATCTACCGATGGGAAACAAGTTTCTTGGCTTCTGGTTGTGCCGAAGAGCAAGGTTGAAGAGGTTTTGAAGCAATGCCACGACGCACCATCAGGTGGCCATTTTGGAATCAAGAAGACGCTGGCCAAAGATCGTCAGAGATTCTTCTGGTTGGATCACCGGAAAGCCGTCGACGAGTGGTGTCGACGATGTTATACTTGTTCGGCGAAGAAGGGCCCCAAAGAGAGGAGAATAAGGGCCATGAAGGTTTACAATGTCGGGGCACCATTTGAGAGGATCGCGCTCGACATTGTGGGTCCCTTGCCCAGGTCTTCGGCCGGAAACAGGTACGCGCTGGTTGTGGTAGATTATTTTTCGAAGTGGCAGGAGGTGATTGCGCTACCAAACCAGCAGGCGACAACGATTGCAAGAGCGTTGTTGGAACAGGTGATCAGCCGGTATGGAGTGCCGCTAGAGTTGCACTCTGATCAGGGTCGGAGTTTCGAATCTTCCATCTTCAAGGAACTGATGAAGATGCTGGGGATAAAGAAGACGAGGACAATTCCCTTACACCCTCAGTCGGATGGACTCGTAGAGCGGATGATTAGAACTTTGCTGCAGTATCTGTCCCAGTTTGTTTCAGAACATCAGAAAGATTGGGACGAATGGATTCCAACGTTTCTTCTTGCATACCGGACCTCCAGACATGAAACCACAGGATTGACTCCATCTATGGTTTTCATGGGCAGAGAGCTGCGTCTTCCGTTAGACCTGTTGAGAGGGACTTCACCAAGTGCTTTAACGGATGAGAAGACGTACGTCGAAGAATACCGAGCAAGACTTGCTGAAACTCACAACTTTGTACGAGAGAGGTTGCGGATATGTAGCAACAAAGCAAAATCATGGTACGATTCCCGTGCACGGCCGATCTCATTTGCCCAAGGAGAGAAGGTCTGGTTGTACAATCCGAAAAGAACAAAAGGGAAATGTCCCAAGTTGCAATTTGACTGGGAAGGACCATACGAGGTTGTTCAACGATTGAATGACCTAATCTATAGGATTGTCCGTTCCCCTAGAAAGAAACTGCGGATTGTACATGTCAATCGGCTTGCTCGCTTCGATTCAAGAACAACGAATTTGAAGAAATCAAAGGACAATGATCGACATTCTTCGCCCAAGAAGAGGACTTGTCGTCGCTGAAGACTAGGGAAAGAATTTTCCTTCTGGCAGCGGAGGCTTTCCTTCGTTTGCGGCCGAACCGGCCAAGGTTGGTATGAGGAAGTGACATTCTCTTAGGAGGGTGTCCCCTCATCTTCTGAGGCTGCATTTCAATAGCGGCGTGCAGCGCCAGGAGTCGGTTCGCGAAAGAGTGGTGTTCGGGAGCCCCAAATAAAGGGTTCAGGAGAAGGTTTCCTTGGGGGAACATCCGAGGGAGGGTTTCTCGACGGCTAGGGGAAATTCACCCGAGAAGCCTGGAGGAAAGAAGACTATAAATACAAGAAAGAAGGACTCAATGTGGAAGGGCGAGGAATGAGTGATCCAGGATTACCCAGAGAAGAATTCTTCGGAGGATCGAGTACCGGCGTCTTGCTCAGGGTTTTTGGTGGGTTTCCCCTGAGACGGAGGACGAATGTCAGGACGTTACTGTCTGAGAGACCACCTAGGTAAAGGAATTAATTTGGTTTTACCTACTCTTCAGGCAGAGGTACCACGTGGTTGCAGGCCGGCTTCACTGACAGAAGGAAGCGACAGAGGTTAGCGTTATCGGACTGAAGACGTTCACAGTCGTCGGACTGAAATTGCCGACAGTGAAGTTTGACGCGGTCGGGACGACCGCTCAACGAAGGAGGAGGGCAATGTTGCGATACATCGAATTAACGAGGTTGCGATGTATCGAACTCGTCCCTCTAGCACGCACGGCTGAACCAACCCTTAGGATCTGAAGGGGGTTGAAATAAACTGGTCGCTAAGGAGTTGGTCAGAGTAAACGAAGACAAACGAGTAGTCTTTGAGCGAACGTTGACGTGAATAGACGTGTTGAGCTATAGACTACATTCTGTAATATTTGTATGAAATTGTAAATATTAGTGTAAATAAGAACATTGTAAATAAACATGTCGCGGGCGAGCACCCCAGGACCCGCCCAGCGCAACAATATATTGGATTTATCCCTGACCCTGACAGTCCGGCCCCATGTGACGGTGGTTTTCCCGGCCCCTCGTAGTCCGAGGTCGATCCCGCTGCACAGATTCATGCGCCAGGGCCTCCTACAGACAATGCACTTTGATTTATTGCGCTATCTGTAATAGCACCCGTGATATCACCACATATATATTGGATTTTACCCTGACCCTGACAGTCCGGCCCCATGTGTCGGTGGTTTTCTCGGCCCCTGGTGGTCCGAGGTTGTTCCCGCTGCACAGATTCATGCGCCAGGGCATCCTGCAGATAATTCACTTTGGTTTATTGCGCTATCTCTAATAGCACCCGAGATATCACCAGATATATATTTGATTTTTCCCTGACCCTGAGTGTCCGGCCCCATGAGACGGTGGTTTTCTCGGCCCCTGGTGGTCCGAGGTCGTTCCCGCTGCACAGATGCATGCGCCAGGGCCTCCTGCAGATAATTCACTTTGATTTTTCGCGCTATCTGTAATAGCACCCGGGAAAGCACCATATATATATTGGATTTTTACATGACATTGGGTGACGGATACCGAAAATCTGTAATTTTCTCCGCCCCTGGACATCCGATGTAGTTCCTGCTTCAAAGATTCATGCGCCAGGGCTTCCTGCAGACAATGCACTTTGATTTATTGCGCTATCTGTAATAGCACCCGAGATATCACCAGATATATATTGGATTTTTCCCTGACCCTGAGTGTCCGGCCCCATGAGACTGTAGTTTTCTCGGCCCCTGGTGGTCCGAGGTCGTTCCCGCTGCACAGATTCATGCGCCAGGGCCTCCTGCAGACAATGCACTTTGATTTATTGCGCTATCTGTAATAGCACCCGAGATATCACCAGACATGTATTGGATTTTTCCCTGACCCTGAGAGTCCGACCCCATGAGACTAGTTTTCTCGGGCCCTGGTGGTCCGAGGTCGTTCCCGCTGAACAGATTCATGCGCCAGGGCCTCCTACAGACAATGCACTTTGATTTATTGCGCTATCTCTAATAGCACCCGAGATATCACCAGATATATATAGGATTTTTCACTGACCCTGAGTGTCCGACCCCATGAGACGGTGGTTTTCTCGGCCCCTGGTGGTCCGAGGTCGTTCCCGCTGCACAGATTCATGCGCCAGGGCCTCCTTCAGATAATTCACTTTGGTTTATTGCGCTATCTCTTATAGCACCCGAGATATCACCAGATATATATTGGATTTTTCCCTGATCCTGAGTGTCCGTCCCCATGAGACGGTAGTTTTCTCGGCCCCTGGTGGTCCGAGGTTGTTCCCGCTGCACAGATTCATGCGCCAGGGCCCCCTGCAGATGATTCACTTTGGTTTAGTGCGCTATCTGTAAGAGCACCCGATATATCACCAGATATATATTGGATTTTTCCCTGACCCTGAGTGTCCGACCCCATGAGACGGTGGTTTTCTCGGCCCCTGGTGGTCCGAGGTCGTTCCCGCTGCACAGATTCATGCGCCAGAGCCCCCTACAGACAATGCACTTTGATTTATTGCGCTATCTGTAATAGCACCCGAGATATCACCAGATATATATTGGATTTTTCCCTGACCCTGAGTGTCCGACCCCATGAGACGGTGGTTTTCTCGGCCCCTGGTGGTCCGAGGTTGTTCCCCCTGCACAGATTCATGCGCCAGGGCCCCCTGCAGATAATTCACTTTGGTTTATTGCGCTATCTGTAATAGCACCCGAGATATCACCAGATATGTATTGGATTTTTCCCTGACCCTGAGTGTCCGACCCCATGAGACGGTGGTTTTCTCGGCCCCGGTGGTCCGAGGTCGTTCCCGCTGCACAGATTCATGCGCCAGGGCCTCCTACAGACAATGCACTTAGATTTATTGCGCTATCTCTAATAGCACCCTAGGGACCATCAGATACATCCTGGATTTTTACATAACCTTGGGTGTCCGGCCCCATGCGTCGGTGATTTTCTCGGCCCCTGGTGGTCCGAGGTCGTTCCCGCTGCACAGATTCAGGCGCCAGGGCTTCCTGCAGACAATGCACTTTGATTTATCGCGCTATCTGCAATGGCACCCGAGATATCACCAGATATATATTGGATTTTCCCTGACCCCGAGTGTCCGGCCCCATGAGACGGTAGTGTTCTCGGCCCCTGGTGGTCCGAGGTCGTTCCCGCTGCACAGATTCATGCGCTAGGGCCTCCTTCAGATAATTCACTTTGGTTTATTGCGCTATCTCTAATAGCACCCGAGATATCACCAGATATATATTTGATTTTTGCCTGACCCTGACTGTCCGGCCTCATGTGACGGTGGTTTTCTCGGCCCCTGGTGGTCCGAGGTCGATCCCGCTGCACAGATTCATGCGCCAGGGCCTCCTACAGACAATGCACTTAGATTTATTGCGCTATCTCTAATAGCACCCGAGGGACCATCAGATACATCCTGGATTTTTACATAACCTTGGGTGTCCGGCCCCATGCGTCGGTGGTTTCCTCGGCCCCTGGCGGTCCGAGGTCCTTCCCGCTGCACAGATTCAGGCGCCAGGGCTTCCTGCAGACAATGCACTTTGATTTATCGCGCTATCTGCAATGGCACCCGAGGTATCAACAGATATATGCCGGATTTTTACATGACCTTGGGCGACGGATACCGAAAAGCTGTAATTTTCTCGGCCCCTGGTGGTCCGAGGTCGTTCGTGCTGCACAGATTTATGCGCCAGGGTCTCCTGCAGACAATGCAGTTTGATTTATTGCGCTATCTGTAATAGCACCCGAGATATCACCAGATATATATTGGATTTTTCCCTGAACCTGAGTGTCCGGCCCCATGAGACGGTGGTTTTTTCGGCCCCTGGTGGTCCGAGGTCGTTCCCGCTGCACACATTCATGCGCCAGCGTCCCCTGCAGATAATTCACTTTGGTTTATTGCGCTATCTCTAATAGCACCCGAGATATCACCAGTTATATATTGGATTTTTCCCTGACCCTGAGTGTCCGGCCCCATGAGACGGTGGTTTTGTCGGCCCCTGGTGGTCCGAGGTCGTTCCCGGTGCACAGATTCATGCGCCAGGGCCTCCTGCAGATAATTCACTTTGGATTATTGCGCTATCTCTAATAGCACCCGAGATATCACCAGATATATATTGGATTTTTCCCTGACCCTGAGTGTCCGGCCCCATGAGACGGTGGTTTTCTCGGCCCCTGGTGGTCAGAGGTCGTTCCCGCTGCACAGATGCATGCGCCAGGGCCTCCTGCAGATAATTCACTTTGGTTTATTGCGCTATCTCTAACAGCACCCGAGATATCACCAGATATATATTGGATTTTTCCCCGACCCTGAGTGTCCGGCCCCATGTGACGGTGGTTTTCTCGGCCCCTGGTGGTCTGAGGTCGTCCCTGCTGCACAGATTCATTCGCCAGGGCCTCCCGCAGACAAAGCACTTTGATTTATCGCGCTATCTGTAATAGCACCCGAGATATCACCTGATATATATTGGATTGTTCCCTGACCCTGAGTGTCCGGCCCCATGTGTCGGTGGTTTTCTCGGCCCCTGGTGGTCCGAGGTCGATCCCGGTGCACAGATTCATGCGCCAGGGACTCCTGCAGATAATTCACTTTGGATTATTGCGCTATCTCTAATAGCACCCGAGATATCACCTGATATATATTGGATTGTTCCCTGACCCTGAGTGTCCGGCCCCATGTGTCGGTGGTTTTCTCGGCCCCGGTGGTCCGAGGTCGTTCCCGCTGCACAGATTCATGCGCCAGGGCCTCCTACAGACAATGCACTTAGATTTATTGCGCTATCTCTAATAGCACCCTAGGGACCATCAGATACATCCTGGATTTTTACATAACCTTGGGTTTCCGGCCCCATGCGTCGGTGATTTTCTCGGCCCCTGGTGGTCCGAGGTCGTTCCCGCTGCACAGATTCAGGCGCCAGGGCTTCCTGCAGACAATGCACTTTGATTTATCGCGCTATCTGCAATGGCACCCGAGATATCACCAGATATATATTGGATTTTCCCTGACCCCGAGTGTCCGGCCCCATGAGACGGTAGTGTTCTCGGCCCCTGGTGGTCCGAGGTCGTTTCCGCTGCACAGATTCATGCGCTAGGGCCTCCTTCAGATAATTCACTTTGGTTTATTGCGCTATCTCTAATAGCACCCGAGATATCACCAGATATATATTTGATTTTTGCCTGACCCTGACTGTCCGGCCTCATGTGACGGTGGTTTTCTCGGCCCCTGGTGGTCCGAGGTCGATCCCGCTGCACAGATTCATGCGCCAGGGCCTCCTACAGACAATGCACTTAGATTTATTGCGCTATCTCTAATAGCACCCGAGGGACCATCAGATACATCCTGGATTTTTACATAACCTTGGGTGTCCGGCCCCATGCGTCGGTGGTTTCCTCGGCCCCTGGCGGTCCGAGGTCCTTCCCGCTGCACAGATTCAGGCGCCAGGGCTTCCTGCAGACAATGCACTTTGATTTATCTCGCTATCTGCAATGGCACCCGAGGTATCAACAGATATATGCCGGATTTTTACATGACCTTGGGCGACGGATACCGAAAAGCTGTAATTTTCTCGGCCCCTGGTGGTCCGAGGTCGTTCGTGCTGCACAGATTTATGCGCCAGGGTCTCCTGCAGACAATGCAGTTTGATTTATTGCGCTATCTGTAATAGCACCCGAGATATCACCAGATATATATTGGATTTTTCCCTGAACCTGAGTGTCCGGCCCCATGAGACGGTGGTTTTTTCGGCCCCTGGTGGTCCGAGGTCGTTCCCGCTGCACAGATTCATGCGCCAGCGTCCCCTGCAGATAATTCACTTTGGTTTATTGCGCTATCTCTAATAGCACCCGAGATATCACCAGTTATATATTGGATTTTTCCCTGACCCTGAGTGTCCGGCCCCATGAGACGGTGGTTTTCTCGGCCCCTGGTGGTCCGAGGTCGTTCCCGGTGCACAGATTCATGCGCCAGGGCCTCCTGCAGATAATTCACTTTGGATTATTGCGCTATCTCTAATAGCACCCGAGATATCACCAGATATATATTGGATTTTTCCCTGACCCTGAGTGTCCGGCCCCATGAGACGGTGGTTTTCTCGGCCCCTGGTGGTCAGAGGTCGTTCCCGCTGCACAGATGCATGCGCCAGGGCCTCCTGCAGATAATTCACTTTGGTTTATTGCGCTATCTCTAACAGCACCCGTGATATCACCAGATATATATTGGATTTTTCCCCGACCCTGAGTGTCCGGCCCCATGTGACGGTGGTTTTCTCGGCCCCTGGTGGTCTGAGGTCGTCCCTGCTGCACAGATTCATTCGCCAGGGCCTCCCGCAGACAAAGCACTTTGATTTATCGCGCTATCTGTAATAGCACCCGAGATATCACCTGATATATATTGGATTGTTCCCTGACCCTGAGTGTCCGGCCCCATGTGTCGGTGGTTTTCTCGGCCCCTGGTGGTCCGAGGTCGATCCCGGTGCACAGATTCATGCGCCAGGGACTCCTGCAGATAATTCACTTTGGATTATTGCGCTATCTCTAATAGCACCCGAGATATCACCTGATATATATTGGATTGTTCCCTGACCCTGAGTGTCCGGCCCCATGTGTCGGTGGTTTTCTCGGCCCCTGGTGGTCCGAGGTCGATCCCGCTGCACAGATTCATGCATCAGGGCCTCCTACAGACAATGCAGTTTGATTTATTGCGCTATCTGTAATAGCACCCGAGATATCACCAGATATATATTGGATTTTTCCCTGACCCCGAGTGTCCGCGCCCATGAGACGGTAGTTTTCTCGGCCCCTGGTGGTCCGAGGTCGTTCCCGCTGCACAGATTCATGCGCCAGGGCCTCCTACAGACAATGCACTTTGATTTATTGCGCTATCTGTAATAGCACCCGAGATATCATCACATATATATTATATTTTTCCCTGACCCTGAGTGTCCGACCGCATGAGACAGTGGTTTTCTCGGCCCCTGGTGGTCCGAGGTCGTTCTCGCTGCGCAGATTCATGCGCCAGGGCCTCCTGCAGACAATGCACTTTGGTTTATTGCGCTATCTCTAATAGCACCCTAGATATCACCACATATATATCGGATTTTTCCCTGACCCTGAGTGTCCGACCCCATGAGACGGGGGTTTTCTCGGCCCCTGGTGGTCCGAGGTCGTTCCCGCTGCGCAGACTCATGCGCCAGGGCTTTCTACAGACAATGCACTTTGATTTATTGCGCTATCTGTAATGCCACCCGAGGTAACACCCGATATATAATGGATTTTTCCCTGACCCTGACAGTCCGGCCCCATGAGACGGTGATTTTCTCGGCCCCTGGTGGTCCGAGGTCGTTGTCGCTGCACAGATACATGCGCCAGGGCCTCCTGCAGATAATTCACTTTGGTTCATTGCGCTATCTCTTATAGCACCCGAGATATCACCAGATATATATTGGATTTTTCCCTGACCCTGAGTGTCCGACCCCATGAGACGGTGGTTTTCTCGGCCCCGGTGGTCCGAGGTCGTTCCCGCTGCACAGATTCATGCGCCAGGGCCTCCTACAGACAATGCACTTTGATTTATTGCGGTATCTGTAATAGCACCCGTGATATCACCAAATATATATTGGACTTTTCCCTGACCCTGAGTGTCCGACCCCATGAAACGGTGGTTTTCTCTGCCCCTGGTGGTCCGAGGTCGTTCCCGCTGCACAGATTCATGCGCCAGGGCCACCTACAGACAATGCACTTTGGTTTATTGCGCTATCTCTAATAGCACCCGAGATATCACCAGATATATATTGGATTTTTCACTGACCCTGAGTGTCCGACCCCATGAGACGGTGGTTTTCTCGGCCCCTGGTGGTCCGAGGTCGTTCCCGCTGCACAGATTCATGCGCCAGGGCCTCCATCAGATAATTCACTTTGGTTTATTGCGCTATCTCTTATAGCACCCGAGATATCACCAGATATATATTGGATTTTTCCCTGATCCTGAGTGTCCGGCCCCATGAGACGGTAGGTTTCTCGGCCCCTGGTGGTCCGAGGTCGTTCCCGCTGCACAGATTCATGCGCCAGGGCCTCCTGCAGACAATGCACTTTGGTTTATTGCGCTATCTCTAATAGCACCCGAGATATCACCAGATATATATTGGATTTTTCCCTGACCCCGAGTGTCCGGCCCCATGAGACGGTAGTTTTCTCGGCCCCTGGTGGTCCGAGGTCGTTCCCGCTGCACAGATTCATGCGCCAGGGCTTCCTGCAGACAAAGCACTTTGATTTATCGCGCTATCTGTAATAGCACCCGAGATATCACCTGATATATATTGGATTGTTCCCTGACCCTGAGTGTCCGGCCCCATGTGTCGGTGGTTTTCTCGGCCCCTGGTGGTCCGAGGTCGATCCCGGTGCACAGATTCATGCGCCAGGGACTCCTGCAGATAATTCACTTTGGATTATTGCGCTATCTCTAATAGCACCCGAGATATCACCTGATATATATTGGATTGTTCCCTGACCCTGAGTGTCCGGCCCCATGTGTCGGTGGTTTTCTCGGCCCCTGGTGGTCCGAGGTCGATCCCGCTGCACAGATTCATGCGTCAGGGCCTCCTACAGACAATGCAGTTTGATTTATTGCGCTATCTGTAATAGCACCCGAGATATCACCAGATATATATTGGATTTTTCCCTGAACCTGAGTGTCCGGCCCCATGAGACGGTGGTTTTCTCGGCCCCTGGTGGTCCGAGGTCGTTCCCGCTGCACAGATTCATGCGCCAGGGCCTCCTACAGACAATGCACTTTGATTTATTGCGCTATCTGTAATAGCACCCGAGATATCACCACATATATATTATATTTTTCCCTGACCCTGAGTGTCCGACCGCATGAGACAGTGGTTTTCTCGGCCCCTGGTGGTCCGAGGTCGTTCTCGCTGCACAGATACATGCGCCAGGGCCTCCTGCAGATAATTCACTTTGGTTCATTGCGCTATCTCTTATAGCACCCGAGATATCACCAGATATATATTGGATTTTTCCCTGACCCTGAGTGTCCGACCCCATGAGACGGTGGTTTTCTCGGCCCCGGTGGTCCGAGGTCGTTCCCGCTGCACAGATTCGTGCGCCAGGGCCTCCTACAGACAATGCACTTTGATTTATTGCGCTATCTGTAATAGCACCCGAGATATCACCACATAGATATTGGATTTTTCCCTGACCCCGAGTGTCCGTCCCCATGAGACGGTGGTTTTCTCGGCCCCTGGTGGTCCGAGGTCGTTCCCGCTGCACAGATTCATGCGCCAGCGTCCCCTGCAGATAATTCACTTTGTTTTAGTGCGCTATCTCTAATAGCACCCGAGATATCACCAGATATATATTGGATTTCTGCCTGACCATGAGTGTCCGGCCCCATGACACGGTAGTTTTCTCGGCCCCTGGTGTTTCGAGGTCGATCCCGCTGCTCAGATTCATGCGCGATGGCCTCCTACAGACAATGGACTTTGATTTATTGCGCTATCTGTAAGAGCACCCGAGATATCACCAGATATATTATGGATTTTTCCCTGACCCTGACAGTCTGGCCCCATGAGACGGTGGTTTTCTCGGCCCCTGGTGGTCGGAGGTCGTTCCCGCTGCACGGATTCATGCGCCAGGGCTTCCTGCACACAATGCACTTTGATTTATGGCGCTATCTGTTATAGCACCTGAGATATCAGCAGATATATATTGGATTTTTCCCTGACACTGAGTGTCCGGCCCCATGAGACGGTGGTTTTCTCGGCCCCTGGTGGTCCGAGGTCGTTCCCGCTGCACAGATTCATGCGCCAGGGCCTCCTACAGACAATGCACTTTGATTTATTGCGCTACCTGTAATAGCACCCGAGATTTCACCAGATATATGTTGGATTTTTCCCTGACCGTGAGTGTCCGGCCCCATGAGACGGTAGTTTCTTCGGCCCCTGGTGGTCCGAGGTCGTTCCCGCTGCACAGATTCATGCGCCAGGGCCTCCTACAGACAATGCACTTTGATTTATAGCGCTATCTGTAATAGCACCCGAGATACCATCAGATATATATTGGATTTTTCCCTGACCCTGAGTGTCCCACCCCATGAGACGGTGGTTTTCTCGGCCCCTGGTGGTCAGAGGTCGTTCCCGCTGCACAGATTCATGCGCCAGGGCCTCCTGCAGACAATGCACTTTGGTTTATTGCGCTATCTCTAATAGCACCCGAGATATCACCAGATATATATTGGATTTTTCCCTGACCCCGAGTGTCCGGCCCCATGAGACGGTAGTTTTCTCGGCCCCTGGTGGTCCGAGGTCGTTCCCGCTGCACAGATTCATGCGTCAGGGCCTCCTACAGACAATGCAGTTTGATTTATTGCGCTATCTGTAATAGCACCCGAGATATCACCAGATATATATTGGATTTTTCCCTGAACCTGAGTGTCCGGCCCCATGAGACGGTGGTTTTCTCGGCCCCTGGTAGTCCGAGGTCGTTCCCGCTGCACAGATTCATGCGCCAGGGCCTCCTGCAGACAATGCACTTTGGTTTATTGCGCTATCTCTAATAGCACCCGAGATATCACCAGATATATATTGGATTTTTCCCTGACCCCGAGTGTCCGGCCCCATGAGACGGTAGTTTTCTCGGCCCCTGGTGGTCCGAGGTCGTTCCCGCTGCACAGATTCATGCGTCAGGGCTTCCTACAGACAATGCACTTTGATTTATTGCGCTATCTCTAATAGCACCCGAGATATCACCTGATATATATTGGGTTTTTCCCCGACCCTCAGGGTCCGGCCCCATGAGCCGGTGGTTTTCTCGGCCCCTGGTGGTCCGAGGTCGTTCCCGCTGCACAGATTCATGCGCCAGCGTCCCCTGCAGATAATTCACTTTGGTTTATTGCGCTATCTCTAATAGCACCCGAGATATCACGAGATATATATTGGATTTTTCCCTGACCCCGAGTGTCCGGCCCCATGAGACGGTAGTTTTCTCGGCCCCTGGTGGTCCGAGGTCGTTCCCGCTGCACAGATTCATGCGTCAGGGCCTCCTACAGACAATGCAGTTTGATTTATTGCGCTATCTGTAATAGCACCCGAGATATCACCAGATATATATTGGATTTTTCCCTGAACCTGAGTGTCCGGCCCCATGAGACGGTGGTTTTCTCGGCCCCTGGTAGTCCGAGGTCGTTCCCGCTGCACAGATTCATGCGCCAGGGAATGCTACAGACAATGCACATTGATTTATCGCGCTATCTGTAATAGCATCCGAGATGTCACCAGATATATGCTGGATTTTTTCATGACCATGGGTGACGGATACCGAACATCTGTAATTTTCTCTGCCCCTGGCGGGCCGAGGTCGTTCCTGCTGCCCAGATTCATGCGCCAGGGCCTGCTACAGACCATGCACTTTGATTTATCGCGCTATCTGTAATAGCACCCGAGATATCACCTGATATATGCTGGATTTTTACATGACCTTGTGTGACGGATACCGAACATCTGTAATTTTCTCAGCCCCTGGTGGTCCGAGGTCGTTCCTGCTGCCCAGATTCATGCGCAAGGGCCTGATACGGACAATGCACTTTGGTTCATTGCGCTATCTCTAATAGCACCCGAGATATCACCTGATATATATTGGGTTTTTCCCCGACCCTCAGGGTCCGGCCCCATGAGCCGGTGGTTTTCTCGGCCCCTGGTGGTCCGAGGTCGTTCCCGCTGCACAGATTCATGCGCCAGCGTCCCCTGCAGATAATTCACTTTGGTTTATTGCGCTATATCTAATAGCACCCGAGATATCACCAGTTATATATTGGATTTTTCCCTGACCCTGAGTGTCCGGCCCAATGAGACGGTGGTTTTCTCGGCCCCTGGTGGTCAGAGGTCGTTCCCGCTGCACAGATGCATGCGCCAGGGCCTCCTGCAGATAATTCACTTTGGTTTATTGCGCTATCTCTAATAGCACCCTAGATATCACCAGATATATATTGGATTTTCCCCTGTCCCTGAGTGTCCGGCCCCATGTGACGGTGGTTTTCTCGGCCCCTGGTGGTCCGAGGTCGTTCCTGCTGCACTGATTCATTCGCCAGGGCCTCTCGCAGACAAAGCACTTTGATTTATCGCGCTATCTGTAATAGCACCCGAGATATCACCAGATATATATTGGATTTTTCCCTGAACCTGAGTGTCCGGCCCCATGAGACGGTGGTTTTTTCGGCCCCTGGTGGTCCGAGGTCGTTCCCGCTGCACAGATTCATGCGCCAGGGCCTCCTGCAGATAACTCACTTTGGACTAGTGCGCTATCTCTAACAGCACCCGAGATATCACCAGATATATATTGGATTTTTCCCTGAACCTGAGTGTCCGGCCCCATGAGACGGTGGTTTTTTCGGCCCCTGGTGGTCCGAGGTCGTTTCCGCTGCACAGACTCATGCGCCAGGGCCTCCTACAGACAATGCAGTTTGATTTATTGCGCTATCTGTAATAGCACCCGAGATATCACCAGATATATATTGGATTTTTCCCTGAACCAGAGTGTCCGGCCCCATGAGACGGTGGTTTTCTCGGCCCCTGGTGGTCCGAGGTCGTTCCCGCTGCACAGATTCATGCGCGAGCGTCCCCGGCAGATAATTCACTTTGGTTTATTGCGCTATCTCTAATAGCACCCGAGATATCACAAGTTATATATTGGATTTTTCCCTGACCCTGAGTGTCCGGCCCCATGTGTCGGTGGTTTTCTCGGCCCCTGGTCATCTGAGGTCGTACCCGCTGCACAGGTTCATGCGCCAGGGCCTCCTACTGACAATGCAATTTGATTTATTGCGCTATCTCTAATAGCACCCGAGATATCACCAGATATATATTGGATTTTCCCCTGACCATGTGTGTCCGGCCCCATGGGACTGTGGTTTTCTCGGCCCCTGGTGGTCCGAGGTCGTTCCCGCTGCACAGATTCATGCGACAGGGCCTCCTACAGACAATGCAGTTTGATTTATTGCGCTATCTGCAATAGCACCCGAGATATCACCAGATATATATTGGATTTTTCCCTGAACCTGAGTGTCCGGCCCCATGAGACGGTGGTTTTTTCGGCCCCTGGTGGTCCGAGGTCGTTCCCGCTGCACAGATTCATGCGCCAGGGCCTCCTGCAGATAACTCACTTTGGATTAGTGCGCTATCTGTAATAGCACCCGAGATATCACCAGATATATATTGGATTTTCCCCTGACCCTGAGTGTCCGGCCCCATGAGACGGTGGTTTTCTCGGCCCCTGGTGGTCCGAGGTCGTTCCCGCAGCACAGATTCATGCGCCAGGGCCTCCTGCAGATAATTCACTTTGGATTATTGCGCTATCTCTAATAACACCCGAGATATCACCAGATATATATTGGATTTTCCCCTGACCATGTGTGTCCGGCCCCATGAGACTGTGGTTTTCTCGGCCCCTGGTGGTCCGAGGTCGTTCCCGCTGCACAGATTCATGCGTCAGGGCTTCCTACAGACAATGCAGTTTGATTTATTGCGCTATCTGTAATAGCACCCGAGATATCACCAGATATATATTGGATTTTTCCCTGAACCTGAGTGTCCGGCCCCATGAGACGGTGGTTTTTTCGGCCCCTGGTAGTCCGAGGTCGTTCCCGCTGCACAGATTCATGCGCCAGGGAATGCTACAGACAATGCTCATGGATTTATCGCGCTATCTGTAATAGCACCCGAGATGTCACCAGATATATGCTGGATTTTTTCATGACCGTGGGTGACGGATACCGAACATCTGTAATTTTCTCGGCCCCTGGCGGTCCGAGGTCGTTCCTGCTGCCCAGATTCATGCGCCAGGGCCTGCTACAGACCATGCACTTTGATTTATCGCGCTATCTGTAATAGCACCCGAGATATCACCTGATATATGCTGGATTTTTACATGACCTTGTGTGACGGATACCGAACATCTGTAATTTTCTCAGCCCCTGGTGGTCCGAGGTCGTTCCTGCTGCTCAGATTCATGCGCAAGGGCCTGATACGGACAATGCACTTTGGTTCATTGCGCTATCTCTAATAGCACCCGAGATATCACCTGATATATATTGGGTTTTTCCCCGACCCTCAGGGTCCGGCCCCATGAGCCGGTGGTTTTCTCGGTCCCTGGTGGTCCGAGGTCGTTCCTGCTGCACTGATTCAATCGCCAGGGCCTCTCGCAGACAAAGCACTTTGATTTATCGCGCTATCTGTAATAGCACCCGAGATATCACCAGATATATATTGGATTTTTCCCTGATCCTGAGTGTCCGGCCCCATGAGACGGTGGTTTCCTCGGCCCCTGGTGCTCCGAGGTCGTTCCCGCTGCGCAGATTCATGCGGCAGGGCCCCCTGCAGATAATTCACTTTTGTTTATTGCGCTATCTCTAATAGCACCCGAGATATCACCAGATATATATTGGATTTTCCCCTGACCATGTGTGTCCGGCCCCATGAGCCGGTGGTTTTCTCGGCCCCTGGTGGTCCGAGGTCGTACCCGCTGCACAGGTTCATGGGCCAGGGCCTCCTACAGACAATGCACTTTAATTTATTGCGCTATCTCTAATAGCACCCGAGATATCACCTGATATATATTGGGTTGTTCCCTGACCCTGAGTGTCCGGCCCCATGTGTCGGTGGTTTTCTCGGACCCTGGTTGTCCGAGGTCGATCCCGCTGCACAGATTCATGCGCCAGGGCCTCCTGCAGATAATGCACTTTGATTTATTGCGCTATCTGTAATAGCACCCGAGATATCACCAGATATATATTGGATTATCCCCTGACCATGTCTGTCCGGCCCCATGAGACTGTGGTTTTCTCGGCCCCTGTGGTCCGAGGTCGTTCCCGCTGCACAAATTCATGCGCCAGGGCCTCCTGCAGATAATTCACTTTGGATTATTGCGCTATCTCTAACAGCACCCGAGATATCACCAGATATATATTGGATTTTTCCCTGAACCTGAGTGTCCGGCCCCATGAAACGGTGGTTTTTTCGGCCCCTGGTGGTCCGAGGTCGGTCCCGCTGCACAGACTCATGCGCCAGGGCCTCCTACAGACAATGCACTTTGATTTTTTGCGCGATCTGTAAAAGCACCCCAGATATCACCAGATATATATTGGATTTTTCCCTGCACCTGAGTGTCCGGCCCCATGAGACGGTGGTTTTCTCGGCCCCTGGTGGTCCGAGGTCGTTCCCGCTGCACAGATTCATGCGCCAGCGTCCCCTGCAGATAATTCACTTTGGTTTATTGAGCTATCTCTAATCGCACCCGAGATATCACCAGTTATATATTGGATTTTTCCCTGACCCTGAGCGTCCGGCCCAATGAGACGGTGGTTTTCTCGGCCCCTGGTGGTCCGAGGTCGTTCCCGGTGCACAGATTCATGCGCCAGGGCCTCCTGCAGATAATTCACTTTGGATTATTGCGCTATCTCTAACAGCACCCGAGATATCACCAGATATATATTGGATTTTCCCCTGACCATGTGTGTCCGGCCCCATGAGACTGTGGTTTTCTCGGCCCCTGGTGGTCCGAGGTCGTTCCCGCTGCACAGATTCATTCGTCAGGGCCTCGTACAGACAATGCAGTTTGAATTATTGCGCTATCTGTAATAGCACCCGAGGTATCACCAGATATATATTGGATTTTTCCCTGAACCTGAGTGTCCGGCCGCATGAGACGGTTGTTTTCTCGGCCCATGGTGGTCCGAGGTCGTTCCCGCGGCACAGATTCATGTGCCAGGGCCTCCTATAGATAATGCACTTTGATTTATTGCGCTATCTCTAATAGCACCGGAGATATCACCAGATATATATTGGATTTTCCCCTGACCCTGAGTATCCGGCCACATGAGACGGTGGTTTTCTCGACCCCTGGGGGTCCGAGGTCGTTCCCGCTGCACAGATTCATGCGCCAGGGCCTCCTGCAGATAATTCACTTTGGTTTATTGCGCTATCTCTAGTAGCACCCGAGATATCACCAGATATATGCTGGATTTTTACATGACCTTCGGTGACGGATTCCGAATATCTGTAATTTTCTCGGCCCCTGGTGGTCCGAGGTCGTTCCCGCTGCACAGATTCATGCGCCAGGGCCTCCTACAGACAATGCACTTTGGTTTATTGCGCTATCTGTAATAGCACCCGAGATATCACCAGATATATGCTGGATATTTACAGGACCTTGGGTGACGGATTCTGAATATCTGTAATTTTCTCGGCCCCTGGTGGTCCGATGTAGTTCCTGCTGCACAGATTCATTCGCCAGGGCCTCATACAGACAATGCACATTGATTTATTGCGCTATCTGTAATAGCACCCGAGATATCACCAGATATATGTTGGATTTTGCCCTGACCCTGACTGTCCGGCCCCATGAGACGGTTGTTTTCTCGGCCCATGGTGGTCCGAGGTCGTTCCCGCGGCACAGATTCATGTGCCAGGGCCTCCTATAGATAATGCACTTTGATTTATTGCGCTATTTCTAATAGCACCGGAGATATCACCAGATATATATTGGATTTTCCCCTGACCCTGAGTGTCCGGCCACATGAGACGGTGGTTTTCTCGACCCCTGGGGGTCCGAGGTCGTTCCCGCTGCACAGATTCATGCGCCAGGGCCTCCTGCAGATAATTCACTTTGGTTTATTGCGCTATCTCTAGTAGCACCCGAGATATCACCAGATATATGCTGGATTTTTACATGACCTTGGGTGACGGATTCCGAATATCTGTAATTTTCTCGGCCCCTGGTGGTCCGAGGTCGTTCCCGCTGCACAGATTCATGCGCCAGGGCCTCCTACAGACAATGCACTTTGGTTTATTGCGCTATCTGTAATAGCACCCGAGATATCACCAGATATATGCTGGATATTTACAGGACCTTGGGTGACGGATTCTGAATATCTGTAATTTTCTCGGCCCCTGGTGGTCCGGTGTAGTTCCTGCTGCACAGATTCATTCGCCAGTGCCTCCTACAGACAATGCACTTTGATTTATTGCGCTATCTGTAATAGCACCCGAGATATCACCAGATATATGTTGGATTTTTCCCTGACCCTGACAGTCCGGCCCCATGAGACGGTGATTTTCTCGGCCCCTGGTGGTCCGAGGTCGATCCCGCTGAACAGATTCATGCGTCAGGGCTTCCTACAGACAATGCACTTTGATTTATTGCGCTATCTGTAATAGCACCCGAGATATCACCAGATATATGTTGGATTTTTCCCTGACCCTGAGTGTCCGGCCCCATGTGACGGAAGTTTTCTCGCCCCCTGGTGGTCCGACGTCGTTCCCGCTGCACAGATTCATGCGCCAGGGCCTCCTACAGACAATGCACTTTGATTTATTGCGCTATCTGTAATAGCACCCGAGATATCACCAGATATATATTGGATTTTTCCCCGACCCCGACAGTCCGACCCCATGTGTCGGTGGTTTTCTCGGCCCCTGGTGGTCCGAGGTCGATCCCGCTGCACAGATTCATGAGCCGGGGCCTCCTGCAGACAATGCACTTTGATTTATTGCGCTATCTGTAATAGCACCCGAGATATCACCAGATATATATTGGATTTTGCCCTGACCCTGAGTGTCCGGCCCCATGAGACGGTTGTTTTGTCGGCCCATGGTGGTCCGAGGTCGTTCCCGCGGCACAGATTCATGTGCCAGGGCCTCCTATAGATAATGCCTTTTGATTTATTGCGCTATCTGTAGTAGCACCCGAGATATCACCATATATATATTGGATTTTTCCCTGACCCTGACAGTCCGGCCTCATGAGAAGGTGATTTTCTTGGCTCCTATGGGTCCGAGGTCGTCCCCACTGCACAGATTCATGCGCTAGGACCTCCTGCAGACAATGCACTTTTATTTATTCCGCTATCTCTAATAGCACCCGAGATATCACCAGATATATATTGGATTTTTCCGTGACCCTGAGTGTCCGGCCCCATGAGACGGTAGTTTTCTCGGCCAATGGTGGTCCGAGGTCGTTCCCGCTGCACAGATTCATGCGCTAGGGCCTCCTGCAGACAATGCACTTTGATTTATTTCGCTATCTCTAATAGCAGCCGAGATATCACCAGATATATATTGGATTTTTCCCTGACCCTGACAGTCCGGCCCCATGAGACGGTGATTTTCTCGGCCCCTGGTGGTCCGAGGTCGATCCCGCTGCACAGAGTCATGCGCCAGGGCCTCCTACAGACAATGCACTTTGATTTATTGCGCTATCTGTAATAGCACCCGAGATATCACCAGATATATATTGGATTTTTCCCTGACCCTGAGTGTCCGACCCCCTGAGACGGTGGTCTTCTCGGCCCCTGGTGGTCCGAGGTCGTTCCCGCTGCACACATTCATGCGCCAGGGCCTCATACAGACAATGCACTTTGATTTATTGTGCTATCTGTAATAGCACCCGAGATATCACCAGATATATATTGGATTTTGCCCTGACCCTGAGTGTCCGGCCCCATGAGACTGTTGTTTTCTCGGCCCATGGTGGTCCGAGGTCGTTCCCGCGGCACAGATTCATGTGCCAGGGCCTCCTATAGATAATGCACTTTGATTTATTGCGCTATCTCTAATAGCACCGGAGATATCACCAGATATATATTGGATTTTCCCCTGACCCTGAGTGTCCGGCCACATGAGACGGTGGTCTTCTCGACCCCTGGGGGTCCGAGGTCGTTCCCGCTGCACAGATTCATGCGCCAGGGCCTCCTGCAGATAATTCACTTTGGTTTATTGCGCTATCTCTAGTAGCACCCGAGATATCACCAGATATATGCTGGATTTTTACATGACCTTGGGTGACGGATTCCGAATATCTGTAATTCTCTCGGCCCCTGGTGGTCCGAGGTCGTTCCCGCTGCACAGATTCATGCGCCAGGGCCTCCTGCAGACAATGCACTTTGGTTTATTGCGCTATCTGTAATAGCACCAGAGATATCACCAGATATATGCTGGATATTTACAGGACCTTGGGTGACGGATTCTGAATATCTGTAATTTTCTCGGCCCCTGGTGGTCCGATGTAGTTCCTGCTGCACAGATTCATTCGCCAGTGCCTCCTACATACAATGCACTTTGATTGTTGCGCTATCTGTAATAGCACCCGAGATATCACCAGATATATGTTGGATTATTCCCTGACCCTGACAGTCCGGCCCCATGAGACGGTGATTTTCTCGGCCCCTGGTGGTCCGAGGTCGATCCCGCTGAACAGATTCATGCGTCAGGGCTTCCTACAGACAATGCACTTTGATTTATTGCGCTATCTGTAATAGCACCCGAGATATCACCAGATATATGTTGGATTTTTCCCTGACCCTGAGTGTCCGGCCCCATGTGACGGAAGTTTTCTCGCCCCCTGGTGGTCCGATGTCGTTCCCGCTGCACAGATTCATGCGCCAGGGCCTCCTACAGACAATGCACTTTGATTTATTGCGCTATCTGTAATAGCACCCGAGATATCACCAGATATATATTGGATTTTTCCCCGACCCCGACAGTCCGACCCCATGTGTCGGTGGTTTTCTCGGCCCCTGGTGGTCCGAGGTCGTTCCCGCTGCACAGATTCATGCGCCAGGGCCCCCTGCAGATAATTCACTTTGGTATAGTGCGCTATCTGTAATAGCACCCGAGATATCACCAGATATATATTGGATTTTTCCTTGACCCTGACAGTCCGGCCCCATGTGTCGGTGGTTTTCTCGGCCCCTGGTTGTCCGAGGTCGATCCCGCAGCACAGAATCATTCGCCAGTGCCTCCTACAGACAATGCACTTTGATTTATTGCGCTATCTCTAATAGCACCCGAGATATCACCAGATATATATTGGATTTTTCCCTGACCCTGAGTGTCCAGCCCCATCAGACGGTAGTTTTCTCGGCCAATGGTGGTCCGAGGTCGTTCCCGCTGCACAGATTCATGCGCTAGGGCCGCCTGCAGACAATGCACTTTGATTTATTGCGCTATCTCTAATAGCACCCGAGATATCACCAGATATATGCTGGATTTTTACATGACCTTAGGTGACGGACTCCGAATATCTGTAATTTTCTCGGCCCCTGGTGGTCCGAGGTCGTTCCTGCTGCACAGATTCATTCGCCAGTGCCTCCTGCAGACAATGCACTTTGGTTTATTGCGCTATCTCTAATAACACCCGAGATATCACCAGATATATATTGGATTTTTCCTGCCCCTGACAGTCCGGCCCCATGAGACGGTGGTTTTCTCGGCCCCTGGTGGTCCGAGGTCGATCCCGCTGCACAGATTCATGCGCCAGGGCATCCTACAGACAATGCACTTTGATTTATTGCGCTATCTGTAATAGCACACGAGATATCACCAGATATATGTTGGATTTTTCCCTGACCCTGAGTGTCCAACTCCATGAGACGGTGGTTTTCTCGGCCCCTGGTGGTCCGAGGTCGTTCCCGCTGCACAGATTCATGCGCCAGGGCCTCCTACAGACACGGCACTTTGATTTATTGCGCTATCTCTAATATCACCCGACATATCACCAGATATATATTGGATTTTTTCCTGACCCTGACAGTCCGGCCTCATGAGACGGTGATTTTCTCGGCCCCTGGTGGTCCGAGGTCGATCCCGGTGCACCGATTCATGCGCTAGGGCCTCCTGCAGACAATGCACTTCGATTTATTGCGCTATCTCTAATAGCACCCGAGATATCACCAGATATATATTGGATTTTTCCCTGACCCTGACAGTCCGGCCTCATGAGAAGGTGATTTTCTTGGCTCCTGTGGGTCCGAGGTCGTCCCCACTGCACAGATTCATGCGCTAGGACCTCCTGCAGACAATGCACTTTTATTTATTCCGCTATCTCTAATAGCACCCGAGATATCACCAGATATATATTGGATTTTTCCGTGACCCTGAGTGTCCGGCCCCATGAGACGGTAGTTTTCTCGGCCAATGGTGGTCCGAGGTCGTTCCCGCTGCACAGATTCATGCGCTAGGGCTTCCTGCAGACAATACACTTTGATTTATCGCGCTATCTGCAATATCACCCGAGATATCAACAGATATATGCCGGATTTTTACATGACTTTGGGCGACGGATACCGAAAAGCTGTAATTTTCTCGGCCCCTGGTGGTCCGAGGTCGTTCCTGCTGCACAGATTCATTCGCCAATGCCTCCTACAGACAATGCACTATGATTTATTGCGCGATCTGTAATAGCACCCGAGATATCACCAGATATATATTGGATTTTTCCTGCCCCTGACAGTCCGGCCCCATGAGACGGTAGTTTTCTCGGCCAATGGTGGTCCGAGGTCGTTCGAGCTGCACAGATTCATGCGTCAGGGCCTCCTGCAGACAATGCACTTTGGTTTATTGCGCTATCTCTAATAACACCCGAGATATCACCAGATATATATTGGATTTTACCCTGACCCTGACAGTCCGGCCCCATGAGTTGGTGGTTTTTTCGGCCCCTGGTGGTCCGAGGTCGTTCCCGCTGCACAGATTCATGCGCCAGGGCCTCCTGCAGACAATGCACTTTGATATATCGCGCTATCTCTAATAGCACCCGAGATATCACCAGATATATGCTGGATTTTTACATGACCTTGGGGGACGGATTCCGAATATCTGTAATTTTCTCGGCCCCTGGTGGTCCGAGGTCGTTCCTGCTGCACAGATTCATTCGCCAATGCCTCCTACAGACAATGCACTATGATTTATTGCGCGATCTGTAATAGCACCCGAGATATCACCAGATATATATTGGATTTTTCCCTGACCCTGAGTGTCCGACCCCATGTGTCGGTGGTTTTCTCGGCCCCTGGTGGTCCGAGGTCGTTCCCGCTGCACAGATTCATGTGCTAGGGCCCCCTGCAGATAATTCACTTTGGGTTAGTGCGCTATCTGTAAGAGCAGCCGAGATATCACCAGATATATATTGGATTTTTCCCTGACCCTGAGTGTCCGACCCCATGAGACGGTGGTTTTCTCGGCCCCTGGTGGTCTGAGGTCGTTCCCGCTGCACAGATTCATGCGCCAGGGCCTCCTGCAGATAATTCACTTTGGTTTATTGCGCTTTCTCTTATAGCACGCGAGATATCACCAGATATATATTGGATTTTTTCCTGACCCTGAGTGTCCGACCCCATGAGACGGTGGTTTTCTCGGCCCCTGGTGGTCCGAGGTCGTACCCGCTGCGCAGATTCATGCGCCAGGGCCTCCTGCAGTCAATGCACTGTGATTTATTGCGCTATCTGTAATAGCACCCGAGATATCACCAGATATATATTGGATTTTTCCCTGACCCTGAGTGTCCGACCCCATGAGACGGTGATTTTCTCGGCCCCTGGTGGTCCGAGGTCGTTCCCGCTGCACAGATACATGCGCCAGGGCCTCCTGCAGATAATTCACTTTGGTTCATTGCGCTATCTGTAATAGCACCCGAGAAATCACCAGATATATATTGGATTTTTCTCTGACCCCGAGTGTCCGACCCCATGAGACGGTGGCTTTCTCGGCGCCTGGTGGTCCGAGGTCGTTCCCGCTGCACAGATTCATGCGCCAGGGCCTCCTGCAGACAATTCACTTTGGTTTATTGCGCTATCTGTAATGGCACCCGAGATATCACCCGTTATATATTGGATTTTTCCCTGACCCTGACAGTCAGGCCCCATGAGACGGTGATTATCTCGGCCCCTGGTGGTCCGAGGTCGTTCCCGCTGCACAGATTCATGCGCCAGGGCCTCCTGCAGACAATGCACTTTGGTTTATTGCGCTATCTCTAATAGCACCCGAGATATCACCACATATATATTGTATTTTTCCATGACCCTGAGTGTCCGGCCCCATGAGACGGTAGTTTTCTCGGCCCCTGGTGGTCCGAGGTCGTTCCCGGTGCACAGATTCATGCGCCAGGGCCTCCTGCAGATAATTCACTTTGGATTATTGCGCTATCTCTAACAGCACCCGAGATATCACCAGATATATATTGGATTTTCCCCTGACCATGTGTGTCCGGCCCCATGAGACTGTGGTTTTCTCGGCCCCTGGTGGTCCGAGGTCGTTCCCGCTGCACAGATTCATTCGTCAGGGCCTCGTACAGACAATGCAGTTTGAATTATTGCGCTATCTGTAATAGCACCCGAGGTATCACCAGATATATATTGGATTTTTCCCTGAACCTGAGTGTCCGGCCCCATGAGACGGTTGTTTTCTCGGCCCATGGTGGTCCGAGGTCGTTCCCGCGGCACAGATTCATGTGCCAGGGCCTCCTATAGATAATGCACTTTGATTTATTGCGCTATCTCTAATAGCACCGGAGATATCACCAGATATATATTGGATTTTCCCCTGACCCTGAGTATCCGGCCACATGAGACGGTGGTTTTCTCGACCCCTGGGGGTCCGAGGTCGTTCCCGCTGCACAGATTCATGCGCCAGGGCCTCCTGCAGATAATTCACTTTGGTTTATTGCGCTATCTCTAGTAGCACCCGAGATATCACCAGATATATGCTGGATTTTTACATGACCTTGGGTGACGGATTCCGAATATCTGTAATTTTCTCGGCCCCTGGTGGTCCGAGGTCGTTCCCGCTGCACAGATTCATGCGCCAGGGCCTCCTACAGACAATGCACCTTGGTTTATTGCGCTATCTGTAATAGCACCCGAGATATCACCAGATATATGCTGGATATTTACAGGACCTTGGGTGACGGATTCTGAATATCTGTAATTTTCTCGGCCCCTGGTGGTCCGATGTAGTTCCTGCTGCACAGATTCATTCGCCAGGGCCTCATACAGACAATGCACTTTGATTTATTGCGCTATCTGTAATAGCACCCGAGATATCACCAGATATATGTTGGATTTTGCCCTGACCCTGACTGTCCGGCCCCATGAGACGGTTGTTTTCTCGGCCCATGGTGGTCCGAGGTCGTTCCCGCGGCACAGATTCATGTGCCAGGGCCTCCTATAGATAATGCACTTTGATTTATTGCGCTATTTCTAATAGCACCGGAGATATCACCAGATATATATTGGATTTTCCCCTGACCCTGAGTGTCCGGCCACATGAGACGGTGGTTTTCTCGACCCCTGGGGGTCCGAGGTCGTTCCCGCTGCACAGATTCATGCGCCAGGGCCTCCTGCAGATAATTCACTTTGGTTTATTGCGCTATCTCTAGTAGCACCCGAGATATCACCAGATATATGCTGGATTTTTACATGACCTTGGGTGACGGATTCCGAATATCTGTAATTTTCTCGGCCCCTGGTGGTCCGAGGTCGTTCCCGCTGCACAGATTCATGCGCCAGGGCCTCCTACAGACAATGCACTTTGGTTTATTGCGCTATCTGTAATAGCACCCGAGATATCACCAGATATATGCTGGATATTTACAGGACCTTGGGTGACGGATTCTGAATATCTGTAATTTTCTCGGCCCCTGGTGGTCCGATGTAGTTCCTGCTGCACAGATTCATTCGCCAGTGCCTCCTACAGACAATGCACTTTGATTTATTGCGCTATCTGTAATAGCACCCGAGATATCACCAGATATATGTTGGATTTTTCCCTGACCCTGACAGTCCGGCCCCATGAGACGGTGATTTTCTCGGCCCCTGGTGGTCCGAGGTCGATCCCGCTGAACAGATTCATGCGTCAGGGCTTCCTACAGACAATGCACTTTGATTTATTGCGCTATCTGTAATAGCACCCGAGATATCACCAGATATATGTTGGATTTTTCCCTGACCCTGAGTGTCCGGCCCCATGTGACGGAAGTTTTCTCGCCCCCTGGTGGTCCGACGTCGTTCCCGCTGCACAGATTCATGCGCCAGGGCCTCCTACAGACAATGCACTTTGATTTATTGCGCTATCTGTAATAGCACCCGAGATATCACCAGATATATATTGGATTTTTCCCCGACCCCGACAGTCCGACCCCATGTGTCGGTGGTTTTCTCGGCCCCTGGTGGTCCGAGGTCGATCCCGCTGCACAGATTCATGAGCCGGGGCCTCCTGCAGACAATGCACTTTGATTTATTGCGCTATCTGTAATAGCACCCGAGATATCACCAGATATATATTGGATTTTGCCCTGACCCTGAGTGTCCGGCCCCATGAGACGGTTGTTTTGTCGGCCCATGGTGGTCCGAGGTCGTTCCCGCGGCACAGATTCATGTGCCAGGGCCTCCTATAGATAATGCCTTTTGATTTATTGCGCTATCTGTAGTAGCACCCGAGATATCACCATATATATATTGGATTTTTCCCTGACCCTGACAGTCCGGCCTCATGAGAAGGTGATTTTCTTGGCTCCTATGGGTCCGAGGTCGTCCCCACTGCACAGATTCATGCGCTAGGACCTCCTGCAGACAATGCACTTTTATTTATTCCGCTATCTCTAATAGCACCCGAGATATCACCAGATATATATTGGATTTTTCCGTGACCCTGAGTGTCCGGCCCCATGAGACGGTAGTTTTCTCGGCCAATGGTGGTCCGAGGTCGTTCCCGCTGCACAGATTCATGCGCTAGGGCCTCCTGCAGACAATGCACTTTGATTTATTTCGCTATCTCTAATAGCACCCGAGATATCACCAGATATATATTGGATTTTTCCCTGACCCTGACAGTCCGGCCCCATGAGACGGTGATTTTCTCGGCCCCTGGTGGTCCGAGGTCGATCCCGCTGCACAGAGTCATGCGCCAGGGCCTCCTACAGACAATGCACTTTGATTTATTGCGCTATCTGTAATAGCACCCGAGATATCACCAGATATATATTGGATTTTTCCCTGACCCTGAGTGTCCGACCCCCTGAGACGGTGGTCTTCTCGGCCCCTGGTGGTCCGAGGTCGTTCCCGCTGCACACATTCATGCGCCAGGGCCTCATACAGACAATGCACTTTGATTTATTGCGCTATCTGTAATAGCACCCGAGATATCACCAGATATATATTGGATTTTGCCCTGACCCTGAGTGTCCGGCCCCATGAGACTGTTGTTTTCTCGGCCCATGGTGGTCCGAGGTCGTTCCCGCGGCACAGATTCATGTGCCAGGGCCTCCTATAGATAATGCACTTTGATTTATTGCGCTATCTCTAATAGCACCGGAGATATCACCAGATATATATTGGATTTTCCCCTGACCCTGAGTGTCCGGCCACATGAGACGGTGGTCTTCTCGACCCCTGGGGGTCCGAGGTCGTTCCCGCTGCACAGATTCATGCGCCAGGGCCTCCTGCAGATAATTCACTTTGGTTTATTGCGCTATCTCTAGTAGCACCCGAGATATCACCAGATATATGCTGGATTTTTACATGACCTTGGGTGACGGATTCCGAATATCTGTAATTCTCTCGGCCCCTGGTGGTCCGAGGTCGTTCCCGCTGCACAGATTCATGCGCCAGGGCCTCCTGCAGACAATGCACTTTGGTTTATTGCGCTATCTGTAATAGCACCAGAGATATCACCAGATATATGCTGGATATTTACAGGACCTTGGGTGACGGATTCTGAATATCTGTAATTTTCTCGGCCCCTGGTGGTCCGATGTAGTTCCTGCTGCACAGATTCATTCGCCAGTGCCTCCTACAGACAATGCACTTTGATTGTTGCGCTATCTGTAATAGCACCCGAGATATCACTAGATATATGTTGGATTTTTCCCTGACCCTGACAGTCCGGCCCCATGAGACGGTGATTTTCTCGGCCCCTGGTGGTCCGAGGTCGATCCCGCTGAACAGATTCATGCGTCAGGGCTTCCTACAGACAATGCACTTTGATTTATTGCGCTATCTGTAATAGCACCCGAGATATCACCAGATATATGTTGGATTTTTCCCTGACCCTGAGTGTCCGGCCCCATGTGACGGAAGTTTTCTCGCCCCCTGGTGGTCCGATGTCGTTCCCGCTGCACAGATTCATGCGCCAGGGCCTCCTACAGACAATGCACTTTGATTTATTGCGCTATCTGTAATAGCACCCGAGATATCACCAGATATATATTGGATTTTTCCCCGACCCCGACAGTCCGACCCCATGTGTCGGTGGTTTTCTCGGCCCCTGGTGGTCCGAGGTCGTTCCCGCTGCACAGATTCATGCGCCAGGGCCCCCTGCAGATAATTCACTTTGGTATAGTGCGCTATCTGTAATAGCACCCGAGATATCACCAGATATATATTGGATTTTTCCTTGACCCTGACAGTCCGGCCCCATGTGTCGGTGGTTTTCTCGGCCCCTGGTTGTCCGAGGTCGATCCCGCAGCACAGAATCATTCGCCAGTGCCTCCTACAGACAATGCACTTTGATTTATTGCGCTATCTCTAATAGCACCCGAGATATCACCAGATATATATTGGATTTTTCCCTGACCCTGAGTGTCCAGCCCCATCAGACGGTAGTTTTCTCGGCCAATGGTGGTCCGAGGTCGTTCCCGCTGCACAGATTCATGCGCTAGGGCCGCCTGCAGACAATGCACTTTGATTTATTGCGCTATCTCTAATAGCACCCGAGATATCACCAGATATATGCTGGATTTTTACATGACCTTAGGTGACGGACTCCGAATATCTGTAATTTTCTCGGCCCCTGGTGGTCCGAGGTCGTTCCTGCTGCACAGATTCATTCGCCAGTGCCTCCTGCAGACAATGCACTTTGGTTTATTGCGCTATCTCTAATAACACCCGAGATATCACCAGATATATATTGGATTTTTCCTGCCCCTGACAGTCCGGCCCCATGAGACGGTGGTTTTCTCGGCCCCTGGTGGTCCGAGGTCGATCCCGCTGCACAGATTCATGCGCCAGGGCATCCTACAGACAATGCACTTTGATTTATTGCGCTATCTGTAATAGCACACGAGATATCACCAGATATATGTTGGATTTTTCCCTGACCCTGAGTGTCCAACTCCATGAGACGGTGGTTTTCTCGGCCCCTGGTGGTCCGAGGTCGTTCCCGCTGCACAGATTCATGCGCCAGGGCCTCCTACAGACACGGCACTTTGATTTATTGCGCTATCTCTAATATCACCCGACATATCACCAGATATATATTGGATTTTTTCCTGACCCTGACAGTCCGGCCTCATGAGACGGTGATTTTCTCGGCCCCTGGTGGTCCGAGGTCGATCCCGGTGCACCGATTCATGCGCTAGGGCCTCCTGCAGACAATGCACTTCGATTTATTGCGCTATCTCTAATAGCACCCGAGATATCACCAGATATATATTGGATTTTTCCCTGACCCTGACAGTCCGGCCTCATGAGAAGGTGATTTTCTTGGCTCCTGTGGGTCCGAGGTCGTCCCCACTGCACAGATTCATGCGCTAGGACCTCCTGCAGACAATGCACTTTTATTTATTCCGCTATCTCTAATAGCACCCGAGATATCACCAGATATATATTGGATTTTTCCGTGACCCTGAGTGTCCGGCCCCATGAGACGGTAGTTTTCTCGGCCAATGGTGGTCCGAGGTCGTTCCCGCTGCACAGATTCATGCGCTAGGGCTTCCTGCAGACAATACACTTTGATTTATCGCGCTATCTGCAATATCACCCGAGATATCAACAGATATATGCCGGATTTTTACATGACCTTGGGCGACGGATACCGAAAAGCTGTAATTTTCTCGGCCCCTGGTGGTCCGAGGTCGTTCCTGCTGCACAGATTCATTCGCCAATGCCTCCTACAGACAATGCACTATGATTTATTGCGCGATCTGTAATAGCACCCGAGATATCACCAGATATATATTGGATTTTTCCTGCCCCTGACAGTCCGGCCCCATGAGACGGTAGTTTTCTCGGCCAATGGTGGTCCGAGGTCGTTCGAGCTGCACAGATTCATGCGTCAGGGCCTCCTGCAGACAATGCACTTTGGTTTATTGCGCTATCTCTAATAACACCCGAGATATCACCAGATATATATTGGATTTTACCCTGACCCTGACAGTCCGGCCCCATGAGTTGGTGGTTTTTTCGGCCCCTGGTGGTCCGAGGTCGTTCCCGCTGCACAGATTCATGCGCCAGGGCCTCCTGCAGACAATGCACTTTGATATATCGCGCTATCTCTAATAGCACCCGAGATATCACCAGATATATGCTGGATTTTTACATGACCTTGGGGGACGGATTCCGAATATCTGTAATTTTCTCGGCCCCTGGTGGTCCGAGGTCGTTCCTGCTGCACAGATTCATTCGCCAATGCCTCCTACAGACAATGCACTATGATTTATTGCGCTATCTGTAATAGCACCCGAGATATCACCAGATATATATTGGATTTTTCCCTGACCCTGAGTGTCCGACCCCATGAGACGGTGGTTTTCTCGGCCCCTGGTGGTCTGAGGTCGTTCCCGCTGCACAGATTCATGCGCCAGGGCCTCCTGCAGATAATTCACTTTGGTTTATTGCGCTTTCTCTTATAGCACGCGAGATATCACCAGATATATATTGGATTTTTTCCTGACCCTGAGTGTCCGACCCCATGAGACGGTGGTTTTCTCGGCCCCTGGTGGTCCGAGGTCGTACCCGCTGCGCAGATTCATGCGCCAGGGCCTCCTGCAGACAATGCACTGTGATTTATTGCGCTATCTGTAATAGCACCCGAGATATCACCAGATATATATTGGATTTTTCCCTGACCCTGAGTGTCCGACCCCATGAGACGGTGATTTTCTCGGTCCCTGGTGGTCCGAGGTCGTTCCCGCTGCACAGATACATGCGCCAGGGCCTCCTGCAGATAATTCACTTTGGTTCATTGCGCTATCTGTAATAGCACCCGAGAAATCACCAGATATATATTGGATTTTTCTCTGACCCCGAGTGTCCGACCCCATGAGACGGTGGCTTTCTCGGCGCCTGGTGGTCCGAGGTCGTTCCCGCTGCACAGATTCATGCGCCAGGGCCTCCTGCAGACAATTCACTTTGGTTTATTGCGCTATCTGTAATGGCACCCGAGATATCACCCGTTATATATTGGATTTTTCCCTGACCCTGACAGTCAGGCCCCATGAGACGGTGATTATCTCGGCCCCTGGTGGTCCGAGGTCGTTCCCGCTGCACAGATTCATGCGCCAGGGCCTCCTGCAGACAATGCACTTTGGTTTATTGCGCTATCTCTAATAGCACCCGAGATATCACCACATATATATTGTATTTTTCCATGACCCTGAGTGTCCGGCCCCATGAGACGGTAGTTTTCTCGGCCCCTGGTGGTCCGAGGTCGTTCCCGCTGCGCAAGTTCATGCGCCAGGGCCTCCTACACACAATGCACTTTGATTTATTGCGCTATCTGTAATAGCACCCGAGATATCACCAGATATATATTGGATTTTTCCCTGACCCTGAGTGTCCGACTCCATGAGACGGTGATTTTCTCGGCCCCTGGTGGTCCGAGGTCGTTCCCGCTGCACAGATACATGCGCCAGGGCCTCCTGCAGATAATTCACCTCGGTTCATTGCGCTATCTCTTATAGCACCCGAGATATCACCAGATATATATTGGATTTTTCCCTGTCCCTGAGTGTCCGGCCCCATGTGTCGGTGGTTTTCTCGCTCCCTGTTGATCCGAGGTCGTTGCCGCTGCACAGATTCATGCGCCAGGGCCTCCTACAGACAATGCACTTTGGTTTATTGCGCTATCTGTAATAGCACCCGAGATATCACCAGATATATATTGGATTTTCCCCTGACCCTGACAGTCAGGCCCCATGAGACGGTGATTTTCTCGGCCCCTGGTGGTCCGAGGTCGTTCCCGCTGCACAGATTCATGCGCCAGGGCCTCCTGCAGACAATGCACTTTGGTTTATTGAGCTATCTCTAATAGCACCCGAGATATCACCAGATATATATTGTATTTTTCCATGACCCTGAGTGTCCGGCCCCATGAGACGGTAGTTTTTTCAGCCCTTGGTGGTCCGAGGTCGTTCCCGCTGCACAGATTCATGCGCCAGGGCCTCCTGCAGACAATGCACTTTGGTTTATTGAGCTATCTCTAATAGCACCCGAGATATCACCAGATATATATTGGATTTTTCCCCGACCCTGAGTGTCCGGCCCCAAGTGTCGGTGGTTTTCTCGGCCCCTAGTGGTCCGAGGTCGATTCCGCTGCACAGATTCATGCGCCAGGGCCTCCTACAGACAATGCACTTTGATTTAATGCGCTATCTCTAATAGCACCCGAGATATCACCAGATATATATTGGATTTTTCCCTGACCCTGAGTGTCCGACCCCATGAGACGGTGGTTTTCTCGGCCCCTGGTGGTCCGAGGTCGTTCCCGCTGCACAGATTCATGCGCCAGGGCCTCCTGCAGATAATTCACTTCGGTTCATTGCGCTTTCTCTTATAGCACGCGAGATATCACCAGATATATATTGGATTTTTTCCTGACCCTGAGTGTCCGACCCCATGAGACGGTGGTTTTCTCGGCCCCTGGTGGTCCGAGGTCGTTCCCGCTGCGCAGATTCATGCGCCAGGGCCTCCTGCAGACAATGCACTGTGATTTATTGCGCTATCTGTAATAGCACCCGAGATATCACCAGATATATATTGGATTTTTCCCTGACCCTGAGTGTCCGACCCCATGAGACGGTGATTTTCTCGGCCCCTGGTGGTCCGAGGTCGTTCCCGCTGCACAGATACATGCGCCAGGGCCTCCTGCAGATAATTCACTTTGGTTCATTGCGCTATCTGTAATAGCACCCGAGAAATCACCAGATATATATTGGATTTTTCCCTGACCACGAGTGTCCGACCCCATGAGACGGTGGCTTTCTAGGCGCCTGGTGGTCCGAGGTCGTTCCCGCTGCACAGATACATGCGCCAGGGCCTCCTGCAGATAATTCACTTTGGTTCATTGCGCTATCTCTTATAGCACCCGAGATATCACCAGATATATATTGGATTTTTCCCTGACCCTGAGTGTCCGACCCCATGTGTCGGTGGTTTTCTCGGCCCCTGGTGGTCCGAGGTCGTTCCCGCTGCACAGATTCATGTGCTAGGGCCCCCTGCAGATAATTCACTTTGGGTTAGTGCGCTATCTGTAAGAGCAGCCGAGATATCACCAGATATATATTGAATTTTTCCCCGACCCTGAGTGTCCGGCCCCAAGTGTCGGTGGTTTTCTCGGCCCCTAGTGGTCCGAGGTCGATTCCGCTGCACAGATTCATGCGCCAGGGCCTCCTACAGACAATGCACTTTGATTTATTGCGCTATCTCTAATAGCACCCGAGATATCACCAGATATATATTGGATTTTTCCCTGACCCTGAGTGTCCGACCCCATGAGACGGTGGTTTTCTCGGCCCCTGGTGGTCCGAGGTCGTTCCCGCTGCACAGATTCATGCGCCAGGGCCTCCTGCAGATAATTCACTTTGGTTTATTGCGCTATCTATTGTAGCACCCGAGATATCACCAGGTATATATTGGATTTTTCCCTGATCCTCAGTGTCCGGCCCCAGGAGACGGTGCCTTTCTCGGCCCCTGGTGGTCCGAGGTCGTTCCCGCTGCTCAGATTCATGCGCCGGGGCCCCCTGCAGATAATGCACTTTGTTTTAGTGCGCTATCTGTAAGAGCACCCGAGATATCACCAGATATATACTGAATTTTTCCCCGACCCTGAGTGTCCGGCCCCATGTGTCGGTAGTTTTCTCGGCGCCTTGTGGTCCGAGGTCGATCCCGCTGAACAGATTCATGCGCCGGGGCCTCCTACAGACAATGTACTTTGATTTATTCCGCTATCTGTAATAGCACCCGAGATATCACCAGATATATATTGGATTTTTCCCTGACCCTGACAGTCCGGCCCCATGAGACGGTGATTTTCTCGGCCCCTGGCGGTCCGAGGTCGTTGCCGCTGCACTGATTCATGCGCCAGGGCCTCCCGCAGATAATTCACTTTGGTTTATTGCGCTATCTCTAATAGCACCCGAGATATCACCAGAGATAGATTGGATTTTTCCCTGACCCTGAGTGTCCGACCGCATGAGACGGTGGTTTTCTCGGCCCCTGGTGGTCCGAGGTCGTTCCCGCTGCACAGATTCATGCGCCAGGGCCTCCTGCAGACAATGCACTTTGGTTTATTGCGCTATCTGTAATAGCACCCGAGATATCACCACATATATATTGGATTTTTCCCTGACCCTGAGTGTCCGACCCCATGAGACGTTGGTTTTCTCGGCCCCTAGTGGCCCGAGGTCGTTCCCGCTGCACAGATTCAGGCGCCAGGGCCTCCTGCAGACAATGCACTTTGGATTATTGCGCTATCTCTAATAGCACCCGAGATATCACCAGATATATATTGGATTTTTCCCTGACCCTGAGTTTCCGACCCCATGAGACGGTGGTTTTCTCGGCCCCTGGTGGCCAGAGGTCGTTCCCGCTGCACAGATTCATGCGCCAGGGCCTCCTACAGACAATGCACTTTGATTTATTGCGCCATCTGTAATAGCACCCGAGATATCACCACATATACATTGGATTTTTCCCTGACCCTGAGTGTCCGACCCCATGAGACGGTGGTTTTCTCAGCCCCTGGTGGTCCGAGGTCGTTCCCGCTGTACAGATTCATGCGCCAGGGCCTCCTTCAGACAATGCACTTTGGTTTATTGCGCTATCTCTAATAGCACCCGAGATATCACCAGATATATATTGGATTTTTCCATGACCCTGAGTGTCCGGCCCCATGAGACGGTAGTTTTTTCGGCCCCTGGTGGTCCGAGGTCGTTCCCGCTCCACAGATTCATGCGCCAGAGCCTCCTACAGACAATACACTTTGATTTATTGCGCTATCTGTAATAGCACCCGAGATATCACCAGATATATATTGGATTTTTCCCTGACCCTGAGTGTCCGACCCCATGAGACGGTGGTTTTCTCGGCCCCTGGTGGTCCGAGGTCGTTCTCGCTGCACAGATTCATGCGCCGGGGCCTCCTGCAGACAATGCACTTTGGTTTATTGCGCTATCTCTAATAGCACCCGAGATATCACCACATATATATTGGATTTTTCCCTGACCCTGAGTGTCCGACCCCATGAGACGTTGGTTTTCTCGGCCCCTGGTGGTCCGAGGTCGTTCCCGCTGCACAGATTCATGCGCCAGGGCCTCCTGCAGACAATGCACTTTGGTTTATTGCGCTATCTGTAATAGCACCCGAGATATCACCACATATATATTGGACTTTTCCCTGACCCTGAGTGTCCGACCCCATGAGACGGAGGTTTTCTCGGCCCCTGGTGGTCAGAGGTCGTTCCCGCTGCACAGATTCATGCGCCAGGGCCTCCTACAGACAATGCACTTTGATTTATTGCGCTATCTGTAATAGCACCCAAGATATCACCAGATATATATTGGATTTTTCCCTGACCCTGACAGTCCGGCCTCATGTGTCGGTGGTTTTCTCGGCCCCTGGTGGTCCGAGGTCGTTCCCGCTGCACAGATTCATGCGCCGGGGCCCCCTGCAGATAATTCACTTCGTTTTAGTGCGCTATCTGTAAGAGCACCCGAGATATCACCAGACATATACTGAATTTTTCCCCGACCCTGAGTGTCCGACCCCATGAGACGGTGGTTTTCTCGGCCCCTGGTGGTCCGTGGTCGTTCCCGCTGCACAGATTCATGCGCCAGGGCCTCCTACAGACAATGCACTTTGATTTATTGCGCTATCTGTAATAGCACCCGAGATATCACCACATATATATTGGATTTTTCCCTGACCCTGAGTGTCCGACCCCATGAGACGGTGGTTTTCTCGGACCCTGGTGGTCCGAGGTCGTTCCCGCTGCACAGATTCATGCGCCAGGGCCTCCTGCGGCCAATGGACTTTGGTTTATTGCGATATCTCTAATAGCACCCCAGATATCACCAGATATATATTGGATTTTTCCCTGACCCTGAGTGTCCGGCCCCATGAGACGGTGATTTTCTCGGCCCGTGGTGGTCCGAGGACGATCCCGCTGCACAGATTCATGCGCCAGGGCCTCCTACAGACAATGCACTTTGATTTATTGCGCTATCTGTAATAGCACCCAAGATATCACCAGATATATATTGGATTTTTCCCTGACCCTGACAGTCCGGCCCCATGTGTCGGTGGTTTTCTCGGCCCCTGGTGGTCCGAGGTCGTTCCCGCTGCACAGATTCATGCGCCGGGCCCCCCTGCAGATAATTCACTTTATTTTAGTGCGCTATCTGTAAGAGCACCCGAGATATCACCAGATATATACTGAATTTTTCCCCGACCCTGAGTGTCCGGCCCCATGTGTCGGTGGTTTTCTCGGGCCCTGGTGGTCCGAGGTCGTTCCCGCTGCACAGACTCATGCGCCAGGGCATCCTGCAGGCAATGCACTTTGGTTTATTGCGCTATCTCTAATAGCACCCGAGATATCACCACATATATATTGGATTTTTCCCTGACCCTGAGTGTCCGACCCCATGAGACGGTGGTTTTCTCGGCCCCTGGTGGTCCGAGGTCGTTCCCGCTGCAGAGATTCATGCGCCAGTGCTTCATACAGACAATGCACTTTGATTTATTGCGATATCTCTAATAGCACCCGAGATATCACCAGATATATATTGGATTTTTCCCTGACCCTGACAGTCCGGCCCCATGAGACGGTGATTTTCTCGGCCCCTGGTGGTCCGAGGTCGTTCCCGCTGCACAGAAACATACGCCAGGACTTCCTGCAGACAATGCACTTTGATTTATCGCGCTATCTTTAACTGCACCCGAGATATCACCAGATATATAATGGATTTTTCCCTGACCCTGACAGTCCGGCCCCATGAGACGGTGGTTTTCTCAGCCCCCGGTGGTCCGAGTTTGTTCCCGCTGCACAGATTCATGCGCCCGGGCCTCCTGCAGATAATTCACTTTGGTTTAGTGCGCTATCTGTACGAGCACCCGAGATATCACCAGATATATATTGGATTTTTCCCTGACCCTGACAGTCCGGCCCCATGAGACGGTGATTTTCTCGGCCCCTGGTGGTCCGAGGTCGTTCCTGCTGCACAGATTCATGCGCCAGGGCCTCCTACAGACAATGCACTTTGGTTTTTGGCGCTATCTCTAATAGCACCCGAGATATCATCAGATACATCCTGGATTTTTACATGACCTTGGGTGTCCGGCACCATGTATCGGCGGTTTTCTCGGCCCCTGGTGGTCCGAGGTCGTTCCCGCTGCACAAGTTCATGCGCCAGGGCCCCCTGCAGATAATTCACTTTGGTTTAGTGCGCTATCTGTACGAGCACCCGAGATATCACCAGATATATATTGGATTTTTCCCTGACCCTGAGTGTCCGGCCCCGTGTGTCGATGGTTTAGTCGGCCCCTGCTGGTCCGAGGTCGATCCCGCTGCACAGACTCATGCGCCAGGGCCTCCTGCAGACAATGCAATTTGGTTTATTGCGCTATCTCTAATAACACCAGAGATAACACCAGATATATATTGGATTTTTCCCCGACCCTGAGTGTCCGGCCCCATGAGACGGTGGTTTTCTCGGCCCCTTGTGGTCCGAGGTCGTTCCCGCTGCACAGATTCATGCGCCAGGGCCTCCTACAGACAATGCACTTTGGTTTATGGCGCTATCTCTAATAGCACCCGAGATATCATCAGATACATCCTGGATTTTTACATGACCTTGGGTGTCCGGCACCATGTGCCGGTGGTTTTCTCGGCCCCCGGTGGTCCGAGTTTGTTACCGCTGCAAAGATTCATGCGCCAGGGCTTCCTACAGACAATGCACTTTGATTTATTGCGCTATCTGTAATGGCACCCGAGATATCACCCGATATATATTGGATTTTTCCCTGACGCTGAGTGTCCGACCCCATGAGACGGTGGTTTTCTCGGCCCCTGGTGGTCCGAGGTCGTTCCCGCTGCACAGATTCATGCGCCAGGGCCTCCTGCAGATAATTCACTTTGGTTTATTGCGCTATCTATTGTAGCACCCGAGATATCACCAGGTATATATTGGATTTTTCCCTGATCCTCAGTGTCCGGCCCCAGGAGACGGTGCCTTTCTCGGCCCCTGGTGGTCCGAGGTCGTTCCCGCTGCTCAGATTCATGCGCCGGGGCCCCCTGCAGATAATGCACTTTGTTTTAGTGCGCTATCTGTAAGAGCACCCGAGATATCACCAGATATATACTGAATTTTTCCCCGACCCTGAGTGTCCGGCCCCATGTGTCGGTAGTTTTCTCGGCGCCTTGTGGTCCGAGGTCGATCCCGCTGAACAGATTCATGCGCCGGGGCCTCCTACAGACAATGTACTTTGATTTATTCCGCTATCTGTAATAGCACCCGAGATATCACCAGATATATATTGGATTTTTCCCTGACCCTGAGTGTCCGACCCCGTGTGACGGTGGTTTTCTCGGCCCATGATGGTCCGAGGTCGATCCCGCAGCACAGATTCATGCGCCAGGGCCTACTACAGACAATGCACTTTGATTTATTGCTCTATCTCTAATAGCACCCGAGTTATCACCAGATATATATTGGATTTTTCCCTGATCCTGAGTGTCCGGCCCCATGAGACTGTAGTTTTCTCGGCCCCTGGTGGTCCGAGGTCGTTCCCGCTGCACACATTCATGAACCAGGGCCTCCTACAGACAATTCACTTTGATTTTTTGCGCTATCTGTAATAGCACCCGAGATATCACCACATATATATTGGATTTTTCCCTGACCCTGAGTGTCCGACCCCATGAGACGGTGGTTTTCTCGGCGCCTGGTGGTCCGAGGTCGATCCCGCTGCACAGATTCATGCGCCGGGGCCTCCCACAGATAATGCACTTTGATTTATTCCGCTATCTGTAATAGCACCCGAGATATCACCAGATATATATTGGATTTTTCCCTGATCCTGAGTGTCCGGCCCCATGAGACGGTAGTTTTCTCGGCCCCTGGTGGTCCGAGGTCGTTCCCGCTGCATAGATTCATGAACCAGGGCCTCCTACAGACAATGCACTTTGATTTATTGCGCTATCTGTAATAACACCCGAGAAATCACCAGATATATATTGGATTTTTCCCCGACCCTGACTGTGTCCGACCCCATGAGACGGTGGTTTTCTCGGCCCCTGGTGGTCCGAGGTCGTTCCCGCTGCACAGCTTCATGCGCCAGGGCCTCCTACAGACAATTCACTTTGATTTTTTGCGCTATCTGTAATAGCACCCGAGATATCACCACATATATATTGGATTTTTCCCTGACCCTGAGTGTCCGACCCCATGAGACGGTGGTTTTCTCGGCCCCTGGTGGTCCGAGGTCGTTCTCGCTGCACAGATTCATGCGCCAGGGCCTCCTGCAGACAATGCACTTTGGTTTATTGCGCTATCTCAAATAGCACCCTAGATATCACCAGATATATATTGGATTTTTCCCTGACCCTGACAGTCCGGCCCCATGAGACGGTGATTTTCTCGGCCCCTGGCGGTCCGAGGTCGTTGCCGCTGCACTGATTCATGCGCCAGGGCCTCCCGCAGATAATTCACTTTGGTTTATTGCGCTATCTCTAATAGCACCCGAGATATCACCAGAGATAGATTGGATTTTTCCCTGACCCTGAGTGTCCGACCGCATGAGACGGTGGTTTTCTCGGCCCCTGGTGGTCCGAGGTCGTTCCCGCTGCACAGATTCATGCGCCAGGGCCTCCTGCAGACAATGCACTTTGGTTTATTGCGCTATCTGTAATAGCACCCGAGATATCACCACATATATATTGGATTTTTCCCTGACCCTGAGTGTCCGACCCCATGAGACGGTGGTTTTCTCAGCCCCTGGTGGTCCGAGGTCGTTCCCGCTGTACAGATTCATGCGCCAGGGCCTCCTTCAGACAATGCACTTTGGTTTATTGCGCTATCTCTAATAGCACCCGAGATATCACCACATATATATTGGATTTTTCCCTGACCCTGAGTGTCCGACCCCATGAGACGGTGGTTTTCTCGGCCCCTGGTGGTCCGAGGTCGTTCCCGCTGCAGAGATTCATGCGCCAGTGCTTCATACAGACAATGCACTTTGATTTATTGCGATATCTCTAATAGCACCCGAGATATCACCAGATATATATTGGATTTTTCCCTGACCCTGACAGTCCGGCCCCATGAGACGGTGATTTTCTCGGCCCCTGGTGGTCCGAGGTCGTTCCCGCTGCACAGAAACATACGCCAGGACTTCCTGCAGACAATGCACTTTGATTTATCGCGCTATCTTTAACTGCACCCGAGATATCACCAGATATATAATGGATTTTTCCCTGACCCTGACAGTCCGGCCCCATGAGACGGTGGTTTTCTCAGCCCCCGGTGGTCCGAGTTTGTTCCCGCTGCACAGATTCATGCGCCCGGGCCTCCTGCAGATAATTCACTTTGGTTTATAGCGCTATCTCTAATAGCACCCGAGATATCACCAGATATATATTGGATTTTTCCCTGTCCCTGAGTGTCCGGCCCCATGTGTCGGTGGTTTTCTCGCTCCCTGTTGATCCGAGGTCGTTCCCGCTGCACAGATTCATGCGCCAGGGCCTCCTACAGACAATGCACTTTGGTTTTTGGCGCTATCTCTAATAGCACCCGAGATATCATCAGATACATCCTGGATTTTTACATGACCTTGGGTGTCCGGCACCATGTATCGGCGGTTTTCTCGGCCCCTGGTGGTCCGAGGTCGTTCCCGCTGCACAAGTTCATGCGCCAGGGCCCCCTGCAGATAATTCACTTTGGTTTAGTGCGCTATCTGTACGAGCACCCGAGATATCACCAGATATATATTGGATTTTTCCCTGACCCTGAGTGTCCGGCCCCGTGTGTCGATGGTTTAGTCGGCCCCTGCTGGTCCGAGGTCGATCCCGCTGCACAGACTCATGCGCCAGGGCCTCCTGCAGACAATGCAATTTGGTTTATTGCGCTATCTCTAATAACACCAGAGATAACACCAGATATATATTGGATTTTTCCCCGACCCTGAGTGTCCGGCCCCATGAGACGGTGGTTTTCTCGGCCCCTTGTGGTCCGAGGTCGTTCCCGCTGCACAGATTCATGCGCCAGGGCCTCCTACAGACAATGCACTTTGGTTTATGGCGCTATCTCTAATAGCACCCGAGATATCATCAGATACATCCTGGATTTTTACATGACCTTGGGTGTCCGGCACCATGTGCCGGTGGTTTTCTCGGCCCCCGGTGGTCCGAGTTTGTTGCCGCTGCACAGATTCATTCGCCCGGGCCCCCTGCAGGTAATTCACTTTGGTTTATTGCGCTATCTGTAATAGCACCCGAGATATCACCAGATATATATTGGATTTTTCCCTGACCCTGAGTGTCCGGCCCCATGTGTCGATGGTTTTCTCGGCCCCTGCTGGTCCGAGGTCGATCCCGCTGCACAGTTTCATGCGCCAGGGCCTCCTGCAGACAATGCACTTTGGATTATTGCGCTATCTCTAATAGCACCCGAGATATCACCAGATATATATTGGATTTTTCCCTGACCCTGACAGATCGACCCCATGAGACGGTGGTTTTCTCGGCCCCTGGTGGTCCGAGGTCGATCCCGCTGCAAAGATTCATGCGCCAGGGCTTCCTACAGACAATGCACTTTGATTTATTTCGCTATCTGTAATGGCACCCGAGATATCACCCGATATATAATGGATTTTTCCCTGACCCTGACAGTCCGGCCCCATGAGACGGTGATTTTCTCAGCCCCTGGTGGTCCGAGGTCGTTCCCGCTACACAGATACATGCGCCAGGGCCTCCTGCAGATAATTCACTTTGGTTCATTGCGCTATCTCTTATAGCACACGAGATATCACCAGCTATATATTGGACTTTTTCCCGACCCTGAGTGTCCGGCCCCATGAGACGGTGGCTTTCTCGGACACTGGTGGTCCGAGGTCGTTCCCGCTGCACATATTCATGCGCCAGGGCCTCCAGCAGATAATTCACTTTGATTTATTGCGCTATCTGTAATAGCACCCGAGATATCACCAGCTATATATTGGACTTTTTCCCGACCCTGAGTGTCCGGCCCCATGAGACGGTGGCTTTCTCGGACACTGGTGGTCCGAGGTCGTTCCCGCTGCACATATTCATGCGCCAGGGCCTCCAGCAGATAATTCACTTTGATTTATTGCGCTATCTGTAATAGCACCCGTGATATCACCAGATATATATCGGATTTTTCCCTGACCCTGAGTGTCCGGCCCCATGAGACAGTGGTTGTCTAGGCCCGTGGTGGTCCGAGGTCGTTCCCGCTGCACAGATTCATGCGCCAGGGCCTCCTGCAGATAATTCACTCTGGTTTATTGCGCTATCTCTAATAGCACCCGAGATATCACCAGATATATATTGGATTTTTCCCTGACCCTGAGTGTCCGGCCCAATGAGACGGTGGTTTTCTCGGCCCCTGGTTGTCCGAGATCGTTCCCGCTGCACAGATTCATGCGCCAGGGCTTCCTGCAGATAATTCACTCTGGTTTATTGCGCTATCTCTAATAGCACCCGAGATATCACCAGATATATATTAGATTTTCCCCTGACCGTGAGTGTCCGGCCCCATGACACGGCGGTTTTCTCGGCCCCTGGTGGTCCGGGGTCGATCCCGCTGCACAGATTCATGCGCCAGGGCCTCCTACAGACAATGCACTTTGATTTATTGCCCTATCTGTAATAGCACCCGTGATATCACCAGATATATATTGGATTTTTCCCCGACCTTGAGTGTCCGGCCCCATGAGACGGTGGTTTTCTCGGCCCCTGGTGGTCCGAGGTCGTTCCCGCTGCACAGGTTCATGCGCCAGGGCCTCCTACAGACAATGCACTTTGATTTATTGCGCTATCTGTATTAGCACCCGGGATATCACCAGATATATATTGGATTTTTACATGACTTTGGGTGACGGATACCGAATATGTGTAATTTTCTCGGCCCCTGGTGGTCCGATGTCGTTCCTGCTGCGCAGATTCATGCGCAAGGGCCTCCTACGGACAATGCACTTTGATTTATCGCGCTCACTGTAATAGCACCCGAGATATCACCAGATATATACTGGATTTTTACATGACCTTGGGTGACGGATACCGAATATCTGTAATTTTCTCGGGCCCTGGTGGTCCGAGGTCGTTCCTGCTTCACGTATTCATGCGCCAGGGCTTCCTGCAGACAATGCACTTTGATTTATCGCGCTATCTGTAATAGAACCCGAGATATCACCAGATATATACTGGATTTTTCTCTGACCCTGTGTGTCCGGCACCATTTCTCGGTGGTTTTCTCGGGCCCTGGAGGTCCGTGCTCGTTCCCGCTGCACAGATTCATGCGCCAGGGCCTCCTGCAGACAATGCACGTTGATTTATCGCGCTATCTGTAATAGCACCCGAGATATCACCAGATATATATTGGATTTTTCCCTGGCCCTGAGGGTCCGGCCCCATGGGACGGTGGTTTTCTCGGCTCCTGGTGATCCGAGGTCGTTCCCGCTGCACAGGTTCATGCGCCAGGGCCTCCTGCAGACTATACACTTTGATTTATGGCGCTATCTCTAATAGCACCCGAGATATCGCCAGATATATGCTGGATTTTTACAGTACCTTTGGTGACGGATACCGAAAATCTATAATTTTCTCGGCCCCTGGTTGTCCGAGGACGTTCCCGCTGCACGGATTCATGCACCAGGGCTTCCTGCAGACAATGCACTTTGATTTATCGCGCTATCTGTAATAGCACCTGAGATATCACCAGATATATATTGGATTTTCCCCTGAACCTGAGTGTCCGGCCCCATGAGACGGTGGTTTTGTCGGCCCTTGGTGGTCCGGGGTCGTTCCCGCTGCACAGATTCATGCGCCAGGGCCTCCTACAGACAATGCACTTTGATTTATTGCGCTATCTGTAATAGAACCCGAGATATCACCAGATATATGCTGGATTTTTACATGACATTGGGTGACGGATACCGAAAATCTGTAATTTTCTCGGCCCCTGGTGGTCCGAGGTGGTTCCTGCTGCACAGATTCATGCGCCAGGGCTTCCTGCAGACAATGCACTTTGATTTATCGCGCTATCTGTAATAGAACCCGAGATATCACCAGATATATACTGGATTTTTCTCTGACCCTGTGTGTCCGGCCCCATTTCTCGGTGGTTTTCTCGGCCCCTGGTGGTCCGAGGTCGTTCCTGCTTCGCAGATCCATGCGCAAGGGCCTCCTGCAGACAATGCACTTTGGTTTATTGCGCCATATCTAATAGCACCCGAGATATCACCAGATATATATTGGATATTCCCCTGACCCTGAGTGTCCGGCCCCATGAGACGGTGGTTTTCTCGGGCCCTGGCGGTCCGTGCTCGTTCCCGCTGAACAGATTCATGCGCCAGGGCCTCCTGCAGACAATGCACTTTGATTTATCGCGCTATCTGTAATAGCACCCGAGAAAGCACCAGATATATACGGGATTTTTACACGACTTTGGGTGACGGATACCGAAAATCTGTAATTTTCACGGCCCCTGGTGGTCCGACGTCGTTCCTGCTGCACAGATTCATGCGCATGGGCCTCCTGCAGATAATTCACTTTGGCTTATTGCGCTATCTCTAATAGCACCCGAGATATCACCAGATATATATTTGATTTTTCCCTGACCCTGAGTGTCCGGCCCCATGAGACGGAGGTTTCCTCGGCCCCTGGTGGTCCGAGGTCGTTCCCGCTGCACAGATTCATACGCCAGGGCCTCCTACAGACAATGCACTTTGATTTATTGCGCTATCTGTAATAGCACCCGAGAAAGCACCATATATGTGCTGGGTTTTTACATGACTTTGGGTGACGGATACCGAAAATCTGTAACTTTCTCGGCCCCTGGAGATCCAAGCGCTTTCCTGCTTCACAGATTCATGCGCCAGGGCTTCCTGCGGACAATGCACTTTGATTTATCGCGCTATCTGTAATAGAACCCGAGATATCACCAGATATATTCTGGATTTCTACATGACATTGCGTAACGGATACCGAAAATCTGTAATTTTCTCGGCCCCTGGTGGTCCGATGTCGTTCCTGCTGCACAGATTCATGCGCAAGGGCCTCCTACGGACAATGCACTTTGATTTATTGCGCTATCAGGTAATAGTACCCGCGATATCACCAGATATATACTGGATTTTTCTCTGACCCTGTGTTTGCGGGCCCATTTGTCGGCGGTTTTCTCGGCCCCTGGTGGTCCGAGGTCGTTCCCGCTGCACAGATACATGCGCCAGGGCCTCCTACAGACAATGCACTTTGATTTATTGCGCTATCTGTAATTGCACCCGAGATATCATCAGATACATCCTGGGTTTTTACATGACCTTGCGTGTGCGGCCCCATGTGTCGGTGGTTTTCTCGGCCCCTGGTGGTCCGAGGTCGTTCCCGCTGAACAGATTCATGCGCCAGGGCCTCCTACAGGCAATGCACTTTGGTTTATTGCGCTATCTCTAATAGCACCCGAGATATCATCAGATACATCCTGGGTTTTTACATGACCTTGCGTGTGCGGCCCCATGTGTCGGTGGTTTTCCCGGCCCCTGGTGGTCCGAGGTCGTTGCCGCTGCACAGATTCATGCACCAGGGACCCGCTGCAGATAATTCGCTTTGGTTTAGTGCGCTATCTGTAAGGGCACCCGAGATATCACCAGATATATATTGAATTTTTCAACCGACCCTGAGAGTCCGGCCCCAGGAGACGGTGGTTTTCTCGGCCCCTAGTGGTCCGATGTCGTTCCTGCTGCACAGATTGATGCGCCAGGGCCTCCTACAGACAATGCACTTTGATTTATTGCGCTATCTGTAATAGAACCCGAGATATCACCAGATATATGCTGGATTTTTACATGACATTGGGTGACGGATACCGAAAATCTGTAATTTTCTCGGCCCCTGGTGGTCCGAGGTGGTTCCTGCTGCACAGATTCATGCGCCAGGGCTTCCTGCAGACAATGCACTTTGATTTATCGCGCTATCTGTAATAGAACCCGAGATATCACCAGATATATACTGGATTTTTCTCTGACCCTGTGTGTCCGGCCCCATTTCTCGGTGGTTTTCTCGGCCCCTGGTGGTCCGAGGTCGTTCCTGCTTCGCAGATCCATGCGCAAGGGCCTCCTGCAGACAATGCACTTTGGTTTATTGCGCCATATCTAATAGCACCCGAGATATCACCAGATATATATTGGATATTCCCCTGACCCTGAGTGTCCGGCCCCATGAGACGGTGGTTTTCTCGGGCCCTGGCGGTCCGTGCTCGTTCCCGCTGAACAGATTCATGCGCCAGGGCCTCCTGCAGACAATGCACTTTGATTTATCGCGCTATCTGTAATAGCACCCGAGAAAGCACCAGATATATACGGGATTTTTACACGACTTTGGGTGACGGATACCGAAAATCTGTAATTTTCACGGCCCCTGGTGGTCCGACGTCGTTCCTGCTGCACAGATTCATGCGCATGGGCCTCCTGCAGATAATTCACTTTGGCTTATTGCGCTATCTCTAATAGCACCCGAGATATCACCAGATATATATTTGATTTTTCCCTGACCCTGAGTGTCCGGCCCCATGAGACGGAGGTTTCCTCGGCCCCTGGTGGTCCGAGGTCGTTCCCGCTGCACAGATTCATACGCCAGGGCCTCCTACAGACAATGCACTTTGATTTATTGCGCTATCTGTAATAGCACCCGAGAAAGCACCATATATGTGCTGGGTTTTTACATGACTTTGGGTGACGGATACCGAAAATCTGTAACTTTCTCGGCCCCTGGAGATCCAAGCGCTTTCCTGCTTCACAGATTCATGCGCCAGGGCTTCCTGCGGACAATGCACTTTGATTTATCGCGCTATCTGTAATAGAACCCGAGATATCACCAGATATATTCTGGATTTCTACATGACATTGCGTAACGGATACCGAAAATCTGTAATTTTCTCGGCCCCTGGTGGTCCGATGTCGTTCCTGCTGCACAGATTCATGCGCAAGGGCCTCCTACGGACAATGCACTTTGATTTATTGCGCTATCAGGTAATAGTACCCGCGATATCACCAGATATATACTGGATTTTTCTCTGACCCTGTGTTTGCGGGCCCATTTGTCGGCGGTTTTCTCGGCCCCTGGTGGTCCGAGGTCGTTGCCGCTGCACAGATTCATTTGCTAGGGCCTCCTGCAGGCAATTCACTTTGGTTTATTGCGCTATCTCTAATAGCACCCGAGATATCACCAGATATATATTGGATTTTTCCCTGACCCTGACAGTCCTGCCCCATGAGACGGTGATTTTCTCGGCCCCTGGTGGTCCGAGGTCGTTGCCGCTGCACAGATTCATGCGCTAGGGCCGCCTGCAGACAATGCACTTTGATTTATTGCGCTATCTCTAATAGCACCCGAGATATCACCAGATATATGCTGGATTTTTACATGACCTTAGGTGACGGACTCCGAATATCTGTAATTTTCTCGGCCCCTGGTGGTCCGAGGTCGTTCCTGCTGCACAGATTCATGCGCCAGGGCCTCCTGCAGATAATTCACTGTGGTTTATTTCGCTATGTCTAATAGCACCCCAGATATCTCCAGATATATATTGGATTTTCCCCTGACCCTGAGTGTCCGGCCCCATGAGACGGTGGTTTCCTCGGCCCCTGGTGGTCCGAGGTCGTTCCCGCTGCCCAGATTCATGCGCCAGGGCCTCTTACAGACAATGCACTTTGATTTATCGCGCTATCTGTAATAGAACCCGAGATATCACCAGATATATACTGGATTTTTCCCTGACCCTGAGTGTCCGGCCCCATGAGACGGTGGTTTTCTCGGCAGCTGGTGGTCCGAGGTCGTTCCCGCTGCACAGATGCATGCGCCAGGGCCTCCTGCAGATAATTCACTTTGGTTTATGCGCTATCTCTAATAGCTCCCGAGATATCACCAGATATATGTTGGATATTCCCCTGACCCTGAGTGACCGGCCCCATGAGGCGGTGGTTTTCTCGGCCCCTGGTGGTCCGAGGTCGTTCCCACTGCACAGATGCATGCGCCAGGGCCACCTGCAGATAATTCACTTTGATTTATCGCGCTATCTCTAATAGCAGCCGAGATAGCACCAGATATATGCTGGATTTTTACATGACTTTGGGTGACGGATACCGAAAATCAGTAACTTTCTCGGCCCCTGGAGATCCAAGCGCTTTCCTGCTTCACAGATTCATGCGCCAGGGCTGCCTGCGGTCAATGCACTTTGATTTATCGCGCTATCTGTAATAGATCCCGAGATATCACCAGATATATTCTGGATTTCTACATGACATTGGGTAACGGATACCGAAAATCTGTAATTTTCTCGGCCCCTGGTGGTCCGATGTCGTTCCTGCTGCACAGATTCATGCGCAAGGGCCTCCTACGGACAATGCACTTTGATTTATTGCGCTATCAGGTAATAGTACCCGCGATATCACCAGATATATACTGGATTTTTCTCTGACCCTGTGTTTGCGGGCCCATTTGTCGGCGGTTTTCTCGGCCCCTGGTGGTCCGAGGACGTTCCCGCTGCACGGATACATGCGCCAGGGCCTCCTACAGACAATGGACTTTGATTTATAGCGCTATCTGTAATAGCCTGTGAGATATCACCAAGATATATATTGGATTTTTCCCTGACCCTGAGTGTCCGGCCCCATGAGACGGTGGTTTTCTCGGCCCCTGGTGGTCCGAGGTCGTTCCCGCTGCACAGATACATGCGCCAGGGCCTCCTACAGACAATGCACTTTGATTTATTGCGCTATCTGTAATTGCACCCGAGATATTACCAGATATATAATGGATTTTTCCCTGACCCTGGCAGTCCGGCCCAATGAGACGGTGGTTTTCTCGGCCCCTGGTAGTCCGACGTCGTTCCCGCTGCACAGATACATGCGCCAGGGCTTCCTGCAGACAATGGACTTTGATTTATGGCGCTATCTGTAATAGCCCCTGAGATATCACCAAGATATATATTGGATTTTTCCCTGACCCTGAGTGTCCGGCCCCATGAGACGGTGGTTTTCTCGGCCCCTGGTGGTCCGAGGTGGTTCCCGCTGCACAGATACATGCGCCAGGGCCTCCTACAGACAATGCACTTTGATTTATTGCGCTATCTGTAATAGCACCCGAGATATCACCAGATATATAATGGATTTTTCCCTGACACTGGCAGTCCGGCCAAATGAGACGGTGGTTTTCTCGGCCCCTGGTGGTCCGAGGTCGTTCCCGCTGCACAGATTCATGCGCCAGGGCCCCCTGCAGATAATTCACTTTGATTTATTGCGCTATCTGTAATAGCACCGGAGATATCACCAGATATATATTGGATTTTTTCCTGACCCTGAGTGTCCGGCCCCATGAGACGGTGGTTTTCTCGGCCCCTGTTGGTCCGAGGTCGTTCCCGCATCCCAGATTCATTCGCCAGTGCCTCCTACAGACAATGCACTTTGATTTATTGCGCTATCTCTAATAGCACCCGAGATATCACCAGATATATGCTGGATTTTTACATGACCTTGGTTGACGGAATCCGAATATCTGTAATTTTCTCGGCCCCTGGTGGTCCGAGGCCGTTCCTGCTGCACAGATTCATTCGCCAGTGCCTCCTACAGACAATGCACTTTGATTTATTCCGCTGTCTCTAATAGCACCCGAGATATCACCAGATATATGCTGGATTTTTACATGACCTTGGTTGACGGAATCCGAATATCTGTAATTTTCTCGGCCCCTGGTGGTCCGAGGCCGTTCCTGCTGCACAGATTCATTCGCCAGTGCATCCTACAGACAATGCACTTTGATTTATTCCGCTATCTCTAATAGCACCCGAGATATCGGCAGATATATATTGGATTTTTCCCTGACCCTGACAGTCCAGCTCCATGAGACGGTGATTTTCTCGGTCCCTGGTGGTCCGAGGTCGTTCCCGCTGCACAGAATCACGAGCCAGGGCTTCCTGCAGACAAGGCACTTTGATTTATCTCGGTATCTCTAATAGCACCCGAGATATCACCAGATATATAATGGATTTTTCCCTGACCCTGTCAGTCCGGCCCAATGAGACGGTGGTTTTCTCCGGCCCCTGGTGGTCCGAGGTCGTTCCCGCTGCACAGATACATGCGCCAGGGCCTCCTACAGGCAATGCACTTTGATTTATTGCGCTATCTGTAATAGCATCCGAGATATCGCCAGATATATATTGTATTTTTCCCCGACCCTGAGTGTCCGGCCCCATGAGACGGTGGTTTTCTCGGCCCCTGGTGGTCCGAGGTCGTTCCCGCTGCACAGATTCATGCGCCCGGGCCTCCTGCAGATAATTCACTTTGGTTTAATGTGCTATCTGTAATAGCACCCGAGATATCACCAGATATATGCTGGTTTTTTACATAACCTAGGGTGACGGATTCCGAATATCTGTAATTTTCTCAGCCCCTGGTGGTGCGACGTCGTTCCCGCTGCACAGATTCATGCGCCAGGGCCTCCTGCAGTTAATTCACTTTGGTTTATTGCGCTATCTCTAATAACACCCGAGATATCACCAGATATATATTGGATTTTTCCCTGACCCTGAGTGTCCGGCCCCATGAGACTGTGGTTTTCTCGGCCCATGGTGGTCCGAGGTCGTTGCCGCTGCACAGATTCATGCGCCAGGGCCTTCTGCAGATAATTCACTTTGGTTTATTGCGCTATCTCTAATTTCAACCGAGATATCACCAGATATATATTGGATTTTTCCCTGACCCTGCGTGTCCGGCACCATTAGACGGTGGTTTTCTCGGCCCCTGGTGGTCCGAGGTCGTTCCCGCTGCCCAGATTCATGCGCCAGGGCATCCTACAGACAATGCACTTTGATATATTGCGTTATCTGTAATAGCACCCGAGATATCACCAGATATATATTGGATTTTTCAACCGACCCAGAGTGTCCGGCCCAATGAGACGGTTGTTTTCTCGGACCCTGGTGTTCCGAGGTCGTTCCCGCTGCACAGATTCATGCGCCAGGGCCTCCTACAGATAATTTACTTTGGCTTATTGGGCTATCTCTAATAACACCCGAGATATCACCAGATATATATTGGATTTTCCCCTGACCCTGAGTGTCCGGCCCCATGAGACTGTGGTTTTCTCGGCCCTGGTGGTCCGAGGTTGTTCCCGCTGCAAAGATTCATGCGCCAGGGCCCGCTGCAGATAATTCACTTTCGTTTAGTGCGCTATCTGTAAGAGCACGCGAGATATCTCCAGATATATATTGAATTTTTCAACCGACCCTGAGTGTCCGGCCCCATGAGACGGTGGTTTTCTCGGCCCCTGGTGGTCCGAGGTCGTTCCCGCTGCCCAGATTCATGCGCCAGGGCCTCCTACAGACAATGCACTTTGATTTATTGCGCTATCTGTAATAGCACCCGGGAAAGCACCATATATATACAGGATTTTTACATGACTTTGGGTGACGGACACCGAAAATCTGTAAGTTTCTCGGCCCCTGGAGGGCCGAGGTCGTTCCTGCTTCACAGATTCATGCGCCAGGGCCTCCGGCAGACAATAAACTTTGATTTATTGCGCTATCTGTAATAGCACCCGAGATATCACCAGATATATATTGGATTTTTCCCCGACCCTGACTGTCCGGCCCCATGAGACGGTGGTTTTATCGGACCCTGGTGATCCGAGGTCGTTTCCGCTGCACAGATTCATGCGCCAGGGCCTCCTGCAGATAATTCACTTTGGTTTATTGCGCTATCTCTAATAGCACCCGAGATATCACCAGATATATATTGGATTTTCCCCTGACCCTGAGTGTCCGGCCCCATAAGACGGTGGTTTTCTAGGCCCCTGGTGGTCCGAGGTCGTTCCCGCTGCCCAGATTCATGCGCCAGGGCCTCCTACAGACAATGCACTTTGATTTATTGCGCTATCTGTAATATCACCCGACATATCTCCAGATATATATTGGATTTTCCCCTGACCCTGAGTGTCCGGCCCCATGAGACTGTGGTTTTCTCGGCCCTGGTGGTCCGAGGTCGTTCCCGCTGCCCAGATTCACGCGCCAGGGCCCACTGCAGATAATTCACTGTGGTTTAGTGCGCTATCTGTAAGGGCACCCGAGATATCACCAGATATATATTGAATTTTTCAACAGACCCAGAGTGTCCGGCCCAATGAGACGGTTGTTTTCTCGGACCCTGGTGTTCCGAGGTCGTTCCCGCTGCACAGATTCATGCGCCAGGGCCTCCTACAGATAATTTACTTTGGCTTATTGGGCTATCTGTAATAGCATCCGAGATATCACCAGATATATATTGGATTTTTCCCTCACCCTGAGTGTCCGGCCCCATGAGACGGTGGTTTTCTCTGCCCCTGGTGGTCCGAGGTCGTTCCCGCTGCCCAGATTCATGCGCCAGGGCCTCTTACAGACAATGCACTTTGATTTATTGCCCTATCTCTAATAGCACCCGAGATATCACCAGATATAAATATTGGATTTTCCCCTGACCCTGAGTGCCCGGCCCCATGGGACGGTGGTTTTCTCGGCCCCTGGTTGTCCGAGGTCGTTGCCGCTGCACAGATTCATGCGCTAGGGCCTCCTACAGACAATGCACTTTGATTTATTGCGCTATCTTTAATAGCACGCGAGATATCACCAGATATATATATTGGATTTTCCCCTGACCCTAAGTGTCCGGCCCCATGGGACGGTGGTTTTCTCGGCCCCTGGTTGTCCGAGGTCGTTGCCGCTGCACAGATTCATGCGCCAGGGCCTGCTGCAGATAATTCACTTTGGTTTATTGCGCTATCTCTAATAGCACCCGAGATATCACCAGATATATATTGGATTCTCCCCTGGCCCTGAGAGTCCGGCTCCATGAGACGGTGGTTTTCTCGGCCCCTGGTGGTCCGATGCCGTTCCTGCTGCACAGATTCATGCGCAAGGGCCTCCTACGGGCAATGCACTTTGATTTATTGCGGTATCTCTAATAGCACCCGCGATATCACCAGATATATATTTGATTTTTCCCTGACCCTGAGTGACCGGCCCCATGAGACGGTGGTTTTCTCGGCCCCTGGTTGTCCGAGGTCGTTGCCGCTGCACAGATACATGCGCCAGGGCCTCCTGCAGATAATTCACTTTGGTTTATTGCGCTATCTCTAATAGCATCCGAGATATCACCAGATATATATTGGATTTTTCCCTCACCCTGAGTGTCCGGCCCCATGTGACGGTGGTTTTCTCGGCCTCTGGTGGTCCGAGGTCGTTCCCGCTGCCCAGATTAATGCGCCACGGCCTCCTACAGACAATGCACTTTGATTTATTGCCCTATCTCTAATAGCACCCGAGATATCACCAGATATATATTGAATTTTTCAACCGACCCTGAGTGTCCGGCCCCATGAGACTGTGGTTTTCTCGGTCCCTGGTGCTCCGTGGTCGTTCCCGCTGCACAGATTCATGCGCCAGGGCCTCCTGCAGACAATTCACTTTGGTTTATTGCGCTATCTCTAATAGCACCCTAGATATCACCAGATATATGCTGGATTTTTACATGACATTGGGTGACGGATACCGAAAATCTGTAATTTTCTCGGCCCCTGGTTGTCCGATGTCGTTCCTGCTGTACAGATTCATGCGCAAGGGCCTCCTACGGACAATGCACTATGATTTATTGCGCTATCTCTAACAGCACCCTAGATATCACCAGATATATATTGGATTTTTCCCTGACCCTGAGTGTCCGGCCCCATGAGACGGTGGTTTTCTCGGCCCCTGGTTGTCCGAGGTCGTTCCCGCTGCACAGGTGCATGCGCCAGGGCCTCCTGCAGATAATTCACTTTGGATTATTGCGATATCTCTAATAGCACCCGAGATATCACCAGATATATATTTGATTTTTCCCTGACCCTGAGTGTCCGGCCCCATGAGACGGCGGTTTTCTCGGCCCCTGGTGGTCCGAGGTCGTTCCCGCTGCCCAGATTCATGCGCCAGGGCCTCCTACAGACAATTCACTTTGGTTTATTGCGCTATCTCTAATAGCACCCGAGATATCACCAGATATATATTGGACTTTTCCCCGACCCTGAGTGTCCGGCCCCATGAGACGGTGGTTTTCTCGGACCCTGGTGGTCCGAGGTCGTTCCCGCTGCACAAATGCATGCGCCAGGGCCTCCTGCAGATAATTCACTTTGATTTATCTCGCTATCTGTAATAGGACCCGAGATATCACCAGATATATGCTGGATTTTTACATGACATTGGGTGACGGATACCGAAAATCTGTAATTTTCTCGGCCCCTGGTGGTCCGAGGTCGTTCCCGCTGCACACATTCATGCGCCAGGGACTCCTGCAGATAATTCACTTTGGTTTATTGCGCTATCTATAATAGCACCCGAGATATCTCCAGATATATATTGGTTTTTCCCCTTACCCTGAGTGTCCGGCCCCATGAGGCGGTGGTTTTCTCGGCCCCTGGTGGTCCGAGGTCGTTCCTGCTGCCCAGATTCATGCGACGGGGCCTCCTGCAGACAACGCACTTTGATTTATCGCGCTTTCTGTAATAGAACCCGAGATATCACCAGATATATATTGGATTTTCCCTTTACCCTGAGTGTCCGGCCCCATGAGACGGTGGTTTTCTCGGCCCCTGGTGGTCCGAGGTCGTTCCCGCTGCACAGATTCATGCGCCAGGGTCTAATGCAGATAATTCACTTTGGTTTATTGCGCTATCTCTAATAGCACCCGAGATATCACCAGATATATATTGGACTTTTCCCCGACCCTGAGTGTCCGGCCCCATGAGACGGTGGTTTTCTCAGACCCTGGTGGTCCTAGGTCGTTCCCGCTGCACAAATGCATGCACCAGGGCCTCCTTCAGATAATTCACTTTGATTTATCTCGCTATCTGTAATAGAACCCGAGATATCACCAGATATATATTGGATTTTCCCCTGACCCTGAGTGTCCGGCCCCATGAGACTGTGGTTTTGTCGGCCCCTGGTGGTCCTGGTCCTTGCTGCTGCACAGATTCATGCGCAAGGGCCTCCTATGGACAATGCACTTTGGTTTGTAGCGCTATCTCTAATAGCACCCGAGATACCACCAGATATATATTGGATTTTTCCCTGAACCTGACAGTCCGGACCCATGTGTCGGTGATTTTCTCGGTCCCTGGTGGTCCGAGGTCGCTCCCGCGGCACAGATTCATTCGCCAGGGCCTCCTGCAGACAGTGCACTTTGACTTGTCGCGCCATCTGTAATAACACCCGAGATATCATAATACATTCTGGATTTTTACATGACCTTGGGTGTCCTGCCCCATGCGTCGGTGGTTTTCTCGGCCCCTGGTGGTCCGAGGTCGTTCCCGCTGCACAGATGCATGCGCCAGAGCCTCCTGCAGATACATCCCTTTGGTTTATTGCGCTATCTCTAATAGCACCCGAGATATCACCAGATATATATTGGATTTTTCCCTGACCCTGACAGTCCGGCCCCATGAGACGGTGATTTTCTCGGCTCCTGGTGGTCCGAGGTCGCTCCCACTGTACAGAATCATGCGCCAGGGCTTCCTGCAGACAATGCACTTTGATTTATCGCGCTATCTGTAACAGCACCCGAGATATCATCAGATATATGCTGGATTTTTACATGAGCTTGGGTGACGGATTCCGAAAATCTGTAATTTTCTCGGCCCCTTGTGGTCTGATGTCGTTCCTGCTGCACAGATTCATGCGCAATGGCCTCCAACGGACAATGCTCTTTGATTTATTGCGCTATCACTAATAGCACCCGAGATATCACCAGATATATATTTGATTTTTCCCTGACCCTGAGTGTCCTGCCCCATGAGACGGTAGTTATCTCGGCCCCTGCTAGTCCGAGGTCGTTCCCGCTGCACAGATGCATGCGCCTGGGCCTCCTGCGGATAATTCACTTTGGTTTATTGCGCTATCTCTAATAGCATCCGAGATATCACCAGATATATATTGGATTTTTCCCTGACCATGAGTGTCCGGCCCCATGAGACGGTGGTTTTCTCGGCCCCTGGTGGTCCGAGGTCGTTCCCGCTGCACAGATTCATGCGCCAGGGCCTCCTGCAGATAATTCACTTTGGTTTATTGCGCTATCTGTAATAGCACCCTAGATATCACCAGATATATGCTGGATTTTTACATGACATTGGGTGACGGATACCGAAAATCTGTAATTTTCTCGGCCCCTGGTTGTCCGATGTCGTTCCTGCTGTACAGATTCATGCGCAAGGGCCTCCTACGGACAATGCACTATGATTTATTGCGCTATCTCTAACAGCACCCTAGATATCACCAGATATATATTGGATTTTTCCCTGACCCTGAGTGTCCGGCCCCATGAGACGGTGGTTTTCTCGGCCCCTGGTTGTCCGAGGTCGTTCCCGCTGCACAGGTGCATGCGCCAGGGCCTCCTGCAGATAATTCACTTTGGATTATTGCGCTATCTCTAATAGCACCCGAGATATCACCAGATATATATTTGATTTTTCCCTGACCCTGAGTGTCCGGCCCCATGAGACGGCGGTTTTCTCGGCCCCTGGTGGTCCGAGGTCGTTCCTGCTGCCCAGATTCATGCGACGGGGCCTCCTGCAGACAACGCACTTTGATTTATCGCGCTTTCTGTAATAGAACCCGAGATATCACCAGATATATATTGGATTTTCCCCTGACCCTGTGTGTCCGGCCCCATGAGACTGTGGTTTTCTCGGCCCCTGGTGGTCCGAGGTCGCTCCCGCGGCACAGATTCATGCGCAAGGGCCTCATACGGACAATACACTTTGATTTATTGCGCTATCTCTAATAGCACCCGAGATATCACCGGATATATATTTGATTTTTCCCTGACCCTGAGTGTCCGGCCCAATGAGACGGTGGTTTTCTCGGCCCCTGGTGTCCGAGGTCGTTCCCGCTACACAGATTCATGCGCCAGGGCCTCCTATAGATAAGTCACTTTGGTTTATTGCGCTATCTCTAATGGCACCCGAGATATCACCAGATATATATTGGATTTTTCCCTGACCCTGAGTGTCCGGCCCCATGTGTCGGTGGTTTTCTCGGCCCCTGGTGGTCCGAGTTCGTTCCCGCTGCAGAGATTCATGCGCCAGGGCCTCCTGCAGATAATTCACTTTGGTTTATTGCACTATGTCTAATAGCACCCGAGATATCACCAGATATATATTGGATTTTTCCCTGACCCTGAGTGTCCGGCCCCATGAGACGGTGGTTTTCTCGTCCCCTGGTGGTCCGAGGTCGTTCCCGCTGCACAGATGCATGCGCCAGGGCCTCCTGCAGATAATTCACTTTGGTTTATCGCGCTATCTCTAATAGCACCCGAGATATCACCAGATATATAATGGAGTTTTCCCTGACACTGACAGTCCGGCCCCATGAGACGGTGGTTTTCTCGGCCCCTGGTGGTCCGAGGTCGTTCCCGCTGCACAGATGCATGCGCCAGGGCCGCCTGCAGATAATTCACTTTGGTTTATTGCGCTATCTCTAATAGCACCCGAGATATCGCCAGATATATATTGGATTTTCCCCTGACCCTGAGTGTCCGGCCCCATGAGACTGTAGTTTTCTCGGCCGCTGGTGGTCCGAGGTCGTTCCCGCTGCACAGATGCATGCGCCAGGGCCATCTGCAGATAATTCCCTTTGGTTTATTGCGCTATCTGTAATAGCACCCGAGATATCACCAGATATATATTGGATTTTCCCCTGACCCTGTGTGTCCGGCCCCATGAGACGGTGTTTTTCTCGGCCCCTGGTGGTCCGAGGTCGTTCCCGCTGCGCAGATGCATGCGCCAGAGCCTCCTGCAGATAATTCACTTTGGTTTATTGCGCTATCTCTAATAGCACCCGAGATATCACCAGATATATATTGGATTTTCCCCTGACCCTGAGTGTCCGGCCCCATGAGACGGTGGTTTTCTCGGCCCCTGGTTGTCCGAGGTCGTTCCCGCTGCAGAGATTCATGCGCCAGGGCCTCCTGCAGATAATTCACTTTGGTTTATTGCGCTATCTCTAATAGCACCCGAGATATCACCATATATATATTGGATTTTCCCCCGACCCTGAGTTCCCGGCCCCATGAGACGGTGGTTTTCTCTGCCCCTGGTGGTCCGACGTCCTTCCCGCTGTCCAGACTCATGCGCCAGGGCCTCCTACAGACAATGCACTTTGATTTATTGCGCTATCTGTAATAGCACCCTAGATATCACCAGATATACATTGGATTTTTCCCCGACCCTGAGTGTTCGGCCCCATGAGACGGTGGTTTTATCGGCCCCTGCTGGTCCGAGGTCGTACCCGCTGCACAGATTCATTCGCCAGGACCTCCATTAGACAATGCACTTTGATTTATTGCGCTATCTGTAATAGCACCCGAGATATGACCAGATATATATAGGATTTTTCCCTGACCCTGAGTGTCCGGCCCCATGAGACGGTGGTTTTATCGGCCCCTGGTGGTCCGAGGTCGTTCACGCTGCACGGTCTCATGCGCCAGGGCTTCCTGCAGACAATGCACTTTGATTTATTGCGCTATCTGTAATAGCACCAGAGATATCCCCAGATATATATTGGATTTTTTCCTGACCCTGGCAGTCCGGCCCCATCAGACGGTGGTTTTCTCGGCCCCTGGTGGTCCGAGGTCGTTCACGCTGCACGGTCTCATGCGCCAGGGCTTCCTGCAGACAATGCACCTTGATTTATCGCGCTATCTGTAATAGCACCTGAGATATCACCAGATATATATATTGGATTTTTCCCTGACCCTGACAGTCCGGCCCCATGAGACGGTGGTTTTCTAGGGGCCTGGTGGTCCGAGGTCGTTCCCGCTGCACAGATTCTTGAGCCCGGGCCTCCTACAGACAATGCACATTGATTTATTGCGCTATCTCTAATTGCACCCGAGATAGCACCAGATATATATTGGATTTTCCCCTGACCCTGAGTGTCCGGCCCCATCAGACGGTGGTTTTCTCGGCCCCTGGTGGTCCGAAGTCGTTCCCGCTGCACAGATGCATGCGCCAGGGCCTCCTGCAGAGAATTCACTTTGGCTTATTGCGCTATCTCTAATAGCACCAGAGATATCACCAGATATATATTGGATTTTTCCCTGACCCTCAGGGTCCGGCCCCATGAGACGGTGGTTTTCTCGGCCCCTGGTGGTCCGAAGTCGTTCCCGCTGCACAGATGCATGCGCCAGGTCTTCCTGCAGACAATGCACTTTGATTTTACGCGCTATCGCTAATAGCGGCCGAGATATGACCAGATATATAATGGATTTTTCCCTGACCCTGAGTGTCCGGCCCCATGAGACGGTGGTTTTCTCGGCCCCTGGTGGTCCGAGGTCGTTCCCGCTGCACGGTCTCATGCGCCAGGGCTTCCTGCAGACAATGCACCTTGATTTATCGCGCTATCTGTAATAGCACCTGAGATATCACCAGATATATATATTGGATTTTTCGCTGACCCTGACAGTACGGCCCCATGAGACGGTGGTTTTCTAGGGGCCTGGTGGTCCGAGGTCGTTCCCGCTGCACAGATTCATGCGCCCGGGCCTCCTACAGACAAAGCACTTTGATTTATTGCGCTATCTCTAATTGCACCCGAGATAGCACCAGATATATATTGGATTTTTCCCTGACCCTCAGAGTCCGGCCCCATGAGACGGTGGTTTTCTCGGCCCCTGGTGGTCCGAAGCCGTTCCCGCTGCACAGATGCTTGCGCCAGGGCTTCCTGCAGACAATGCATTTTGATTTTACGCGCTATCGCTAATAGCGGCCGAGATATGACCAGATATATAATGGATTTTTCCCTGACCCTGAGTGTCGGGCCCCATGTGTCGGTGGCTTTCTCGGCCCCTGGTGGTCCGAGGTCGTTTCCGCTGCGCAGATTCATGCACCAGGGCCCCCTACAGACAATGCACTTTGATTTATTGCGCTATCTGTAATAGCACCCGAGATATGACCAGATATATATTGGATTTTTCCCTGACCCTGAGTGTCCGGCCCCATGAGACGGTGGTTTTCTCGGACGCTGATGATCCGAGGTCCTTCCCGCTGCACAGATTCATGCGCCAGGGCCTCCTGCAGATAATGCACTTTGGTTTATTGCGCTATCTCTAATAGCACCAGAGATATCACCAGATATATATTGGATTTTTCCCTGACCCTGAGTGTCCGGCCCCATGAGACGGTGGTTTTCTCGGCCCCTGGTAGTCCGAAGTCGTTCCCGCTGCACAGATGCATGCGCCAGGGCCTCCTGCAGAGAATTCACTTTGGTTTATCGCGCTATCTCTAATAGCTCCCGAGCTATCACCAGATATATAATGGATTTTTCCCTGACCCTGACAGTCCGGCCCCATGAGACGGTTGTTTTCTAGGCGCCTGGTGGTCCGAGGTCGTTCCCGCTGCACAGATTCATGCGCCCGGGCCTCCTGCAGATAATTCACTTTGGTGTATTGCGCTATCTCTTATAGCACCCGAGATATCGCCAGATATATATTGGAATTTCCCCTGACCCTGAGTGTCCGGCCCCATGGGACGGTGGCTTACTCGGCCGCTGGTGGTCCGAGGTCGTTCCCGCTGCACAGACTCACGCGCCAGGGCCTCCTACAGACAATGCACTTTGATTTATTTCGCGATCTGTAATAGCACCCAAGATATCGCCAGATATATGCAGGATTTTTACATGACCTTGGGTGACGGATTCCGTATATCTGTTATTTTCTCGGCCCCTGGTGGTCCGAGGTAGTTCCTGCTGCACAGATTCATTCGCCAGTGCCTCCTACAGACAATGCACTTTGATTTATTGCGGTATCTCTAATAGTACCTGAGATATCACCAGATATATAATGGATTTTTCCCTGACCCTGACAGTCCGGCCCCATGAGACGGTGGTTTTCTAGGCGCCTGGTGGTCCGAGGTCGTTCCCGCTGCACAGATTCATGCGCCCGGGCCTCCTGCAGATAATTCACTTTGGTGTATTGCGCTATCTCTAATAGCACCCGAGTTAGCACCAGATACATATTGGATTTTTCCCCGACCCTGACTGTCCGGCCCCATGAGACGGTCGTTTTCTCGGACCCTGGTGATGCGAGGTCGTTCCCGCTGCACAGATTCATGCGCCAGGGCCTTCTGCAGATAATTCACTTTGATTTATTGCGCTATCTCTAATAGCACTCGAGATATCAACAGATATATATTGGATTTTTCCCTGACCCTGACAGTCCGGCCCCATGAGACGGTGATTTTCTCGGCCCCTGGTGGTCCGAGGTCGTTCCCGCTGCACAGAATCATGCGCCAGGGCTTCCTGCAGACAATGCACTTTGATTTATTGCGCTATCTGTAATAGCACCCGAGATATGACCAGATATATATTGGATTTTTCCCTGACCCTGAGTGTCCGGCCCCATGAGACGGTGGTTTTCTCGGACGCTGATGATCCGAGGTCCTTCCCGCTGCACAGATTCATGCGCCAGGGCCTCCTGCAGATAATTCACTTTGGTTTATTACGCTATCTCTAATAGCACCAGAGATATCACCAGATATATATTGGATTTTTCCCTGACCCTGAGAGTCCGGCCCCATGAGACGGTGGTTTTCTCGGCCCCTGGTAGTCCGAAGTCGTTCCCGCTGCACAGATGCATGCGCCAGGGCCTCCTGCAGAGAATTCACTTTGGTTTATCGCGCTATCTCTAATAGCTCCCGAGATATCACCAGATATATAATGGATTTTTCCCTGACCCTGACAGTCCGGCCCCATGAGACGGTTGTTTTCTAGGCGCCTGGTGGTCCGAGGTCGTTCCCGCTGCACAGATTCATGCGCCCGGGCCTCCTGCAGATAATTCACTTTGGTGTATTGCGCTATCTCTAATAGCACCCGAGATAGCACCAGATACATATTGGATTTTTCCCCGACCCTCACTGTCCGGCCCCATGAGACGGTCGTTTTCTCGGACCCTGGTGATGCAAAGTCGTTCCCGCTGCACAGATTCATGCGCCAGGGCCTCCTGCAGATAATTCACTTTGATTTATTGCGCTATCTCTAATAGCACCCGAGATATCGCCAGATATATATTGGATTTTTCCCTGACCCTGAGGGTCCGGCCCCATGAGACGGTGGTTTTCTAGGGGCCTGGTGGTCCGAGGTCGTTCCCGCTGCACAGATTCATGCGCGCGGGCTTCCTACAGACAATGCACATTGATTTATTGCGCTATCGCTAATAGCGGCCGAGATATGACCAGATATATAATGGATTTTTCCCTGACCCTGAGTGTCGGGCCCCATGTGTCGGTGGCTTTCTCGGCCCCTGGTGGTCCGAGGTCGTTGCCGCTGCACAGATTCATGCGCCAGGGCCTCTTACAGACAATGCACTTTGAGTTATTGCGCTATCTGTAATAGCACCAGAGATATCACCAGATATATATTGGATTTTTCCCTGACCCTGAGAGTCCGGCCCCATGAGACGGTGGTTTTCTCGGCCCCTGGTAGTCCGAAGTCGTTCCCGCTGCACAGATGCATGCGCCAGGGCCTCCTGCAGAGAATTCACTTTGGTTTATCGCGCTATCCCTAATAGCTCCCGAGATATCACCAGATATATAATGGATTTTTCCCTGACCCTGACAGTCCGGCCCCATGAGACGGTTGTTTTCTAGGCGCCTGGTGGTCCGAGGTCGTTCCCGCTGCACAGATTCATGCGCCCGGGCCTCCTGCAGATAATTCACTTTGGTGTATTGCGCTATCTCTAATAGCACCCGAGATAGCACCAGATACATATTGGATTTTTCCCCGACCCTCACTGTCCGGCCCCATGAGACGGTCGTTTTCTCGGACCCTGGTGATGCAAAGTCGTTCCCGCTGCACAGATTCATGCGCCAGGGCCTCCTGCAGATAATTCACTTTGATTTATTGCGCTATCTCTAATAGCACCCGAGATATCGCCAGATATACATTGGATTTTTCCCTGACCCTGAGGATCCGGCCCCATGAGACGGTGGTTTTCTAGGGGCCTGGTGGTCCGAGGTCGTTCCCGCTGCACAGATTCATGCGCGCGGGCTTCCTACAGACAATGCACATTGATTTATTGCGCTATCGCTAATAGCGGCCGAGATATGACCAGATATATAATGGATTTTTCCCTGACCCTGAGTGTCGGGCCCCATGTGTCGGTGGCTTTCTCGGCCCCTGGTGGTCCGAGGTCGTTGCCGCTGCACAGATTCATGCGCCAGGGCCTCTTACAGACAATGCACTTTGAGTTATTGCGCTATCTGTAATAGCACCAGAGATATCCCCAGATATATATATATTGGATTTTTCCCTGACCCTGACAGTCCGGCCCCATGAGACGGTGGTTTTCTCGGCCCCTGGTGGTCCGAGGTCGATCCCGCTGCACAGATTCATGCGCCAGGGCCTCCTACAGATTATGCACTTTGATTTATTGCGCTATCTCTAATAGCACCCGAGATATCGCCAGATATATATTGGATTTTTCCCTGACCCTGAGGGTCCGGCCCCATGAGACGGTGGTTTTCTAGGGGCCTGGTGGTCCGAGGTCGTTCCCGCTGCACAGATTCATGCGCGCGGGCTTCCTACAGACAATGCACATTGATTTATTGCGCTATCGCTAATAGCGGCCGAGATATGACCAGATATATAATGGATTTTTCCCTGACCCTGAGTGTCGGGCCCCATGTGTCGGTGGCTTTCTCGGCCCCTGGTGGTCCGAGGTCGTTGCCGCTGCACAGATTCATGCGCCAGGGCCTCTTACAGACAATGCACTTTGAGTTATTGCGCTATCTGTAATAGCACCAGAGATATCCCCAGATATATATATATTGGATTTTTCCCTGACCCTGACAGTCCGGCCCCATGAGACGGTGGTTTTCTAGGCGCCTGGTGGTCCGAGGTCGTTCCCGCTGCACAGATTCATGCGCCCGGGCCTCCTGCAGATAATTCACTTTGGTGTATTGCGCTATCTCTAATAGCACCCGAGTTAGCACCAGATACATATTGGATTTTTCCCCGACCCTGACTGTCCGGCCCCATGAGACGGTCGTTTTCTCGGACCCTGGTGATGCGAGGTCGTTCCCGCTGCACAGATTCATGCGCCAGGGCCTTCTGCAGATAATTCACTTTGATTTATTGCGCTATCTCTAATAGCACTCGAGATATCAACAGATATATATTGGATTTTTCCCTGACCCTGACAGTCCGGCCCCATGAGACGGTGATTTTCTCGGCCCCTGGTGGTCCGAGGTCGTTCCCGCTGCACAGAATCATGCGCCAGGGCTTCCTGCAGACAATGCACTTTGATTTATTGCGCTATCTGTAATAGCACCCGAGATATGACCAGATATATATTGGATTTTTCCCTGACCCTGAGTGTCCGGCCCCATGAGACGGTGGTTTTCTCGGACGCTGATGATCCGAGGTCCTTCCCGCTGCACAGATTCATGCGCCAGGGCCTCCTGCAGAGAATTCACTTTGGTTTATCGCGCTATCTCTAATAGCTCCCGAGATATCACCAGATATATAATGGATTTTTCCCTGACCCTGACAGTCCGGCCCCATGAGACGGTTGTTTTCTAGGCGCCTGGTGGTCCGAGGTCGTTCCCGCTGCACAGATTCATGCGCCCGGGCCTCCTGCAGATAATTCACTTTGGTGTATTGCGCTATCTCTAATAGCACCCGAGATAGCACCAGATACATATTGGATTTTTCCCCGACCCTCACTGTCCGGCCCCATGAGACGGTCGTTTTCTCGGACCCTGGTGATGCAAAGTCGTTCCCGCTGCACAGATTCATGCGCCAGGGCCTCCTGCAGATAATTCACTTTGATTTATTGCGCTATCTCTAATAGCACCCGAGATATCGCCAGATATATATTGGATTTTTCCCTGACCCTGAGGGTCCGGCCCCATGAGACGGTGGTTTTCTAGGGGCCTGGTGGTCCGAGGTCGTTCCCGCTGCACAGATTCATGCGCGCGGGCTTCCTACAGACAATGCACATTGATTTATTGCGCTATCGCTAATAGCGGCCGAGATATGACCAGATATATAATGGATTTTTCCCTGACCCTGAGTGTCGGGCCCCATGTGTCGGTGGCTTTCTCGGCCCCTGGTGGTCCGAGGTCGTTGCCGCTGCACAGATTCATGCGCCAGGGCCTCTTACAGACAATGCACTTTGAGTTATTGCGCTATCTGTAATAGCACCAGAGATATCCCCAGATATATATATATTGGATTTTTTCCTGACCCTGGCAGTCCGGCCCCATCAGACGGTGGTTTTCTCGGCCCCTGGTGGTCCGAGGTCGTTCCCGCTTGCACAGATTCATGCGCCAGGGCCTCTTACAGACAATGCACTTTGATTTATTCCGCTATCTGTAATAGCACCAGAGATATCCCCAGATATATATTGGATTTTTTCCTGACCCTGGCAGTCCGGCCCCATCAGACGGTGGTTTTCTCGGCCCCTGGTGGTCCGAGGTCGTTCCCGCTGCACGGTCTCATGCGCCAGGGCTTCCTGCAGACAATGCACCTTGATTTATCGCGCTATCTGTAATAGCACCTGAGATATCACCAGATATATATATTGGATTTTTCGCTGACCCTGACAGTACGGCCCCATGAGACGGTGGTTTTCTAGGGGCCTGGTGGTCCGAGGTCGTTCCCGCTGCACAGATTCATGCGCCCGGGCCTTCTACAGACAATGCACTTTGATTTATTGCGCTATCTCTAATTGCACCCGAGATAGCACCAGATATATATTGGATTTTTCCCTGACCCTCAGAGTCCGGCCCCATGAGACGGTGGTTTTCTCGGCCCCTGGTGGTCCGAAGCCGTTCCCGCTGCACAGATGCTTGCGCCAGGGCTTCCTGCAGACAATGCATTTTGATTTTACGCGCTATCGCTAATAGCGGCCGAGATATGACCAGATATATAATGGATTTTTCCCTGACCCTGAGTGTCGGGCCCCATGTGTCGGTGGCTTTCTCGGCCCCTGGTGGTCCGAGGTCGTTTCCGCTGCGCAGATTCATGCACCAGGGCCCCCTACAGACAATGCACTTTGATTTATTGCGCTATCTGTAATAGCACCCGAGATATGACCAGATATATATTGGATTTTTCCCTGACCCTGAGTGTCCGGCCCCATGAGACGGTGGTTTTCTCGGACGCTGATGATCCGAGGTCCTTCCCGCTGCACAGATTCATGCGCCCGGGCCTCCTGCAGATAATTCACTTTGGTGTATTGCGCTATCTCTTATAGCACCCGAGATATCGCCAGATATATATTGGATTTTCCCCTGACCCTGAGTGTCCGGCCCCATGGGACGGTGGCTTACTCGGCCGCTGGTGGTCCGAGGTCGTTCCCGCTGCACAGACTCACGCGCCAGGGCCTCCTACAGACAATGCACTTTGATTTATTGCGCGATCTGTAATAGCACCCAAGATATCGCCAGATATATGCAGGATTTTTACATGACCTTGGGTGACGGATTCCGTATATCTGTTATTTTCTCGGCCCCTGGTGGTCCGAGGTAGTTCCTGCTGCACAGATTCATTCGCCAGTGCCTCCTACAGACAATGCACTTTGATTTATTGCGGTATCTCTAATAGTACCTGAGATATCACCAGATATATATTGGATTTTTCCCTGACCCTGAGTGTCCGGCCAAATGAGACGGTGGTTTTCTCGGCCCCTGGTGGACCGAGGTCGATCCCGCTGCACAGATGCATGCGCCAGGGCCTTCCGCAGATAATTCACTTTGGATTATTGCGCTATCTCTTATAGCACCCGAGATATCACCAGATATATATTGGATTTTCCCCTGACCCTGAGTGTCCGGCCCCATGAGACGGTGGCTTTCTCGGCCCCTGGTGGTCCGAAGTCGTTCCCGCTGCACAGATTCATGCGCCAGGGCCACCTTCAGACAATGCACTTTGATTTATTGCGCTATCTGTAATAGCACCCGAGATATTACCAGATATATATTGGACTTTTGCCTGACCCTGAGTGTCCGGCCCCATGAGACGGTTGTTTTCTCGGCCCCTGGTGGTCCGAGGTCGTTCCCGCTGCCCAGATTCATGCGCCAGGGCCTCCTACAGACAATGCACTTTGATTTATTGGGCTATCTGTAATAGCACCCGAGATATCACCAGATATATATTGGATTTTCCCCTGACCCTGAGTGTCCGGCCCCATGGGACGGTGGCTTTCTCGGCCGCTGGTGGTCCGAGGTCGTTCCCGCTGCACAGACTCACGCGCCAGGGCCTCCTACAGACAATGCACTTTGATTTATTGCGCGATCTGTAATAGCACCCAAGATATCGCCAGATATATGCAGGATTTTTACATGACCTTGGGTGACGGATTCCGTATATCTGTTATTTTCTTGGCCCCTGGTGGTCCGAGGTAGTTCCTGCTGCACAGATTCATTCGCCAGTGCCTCCTACAGACAATGCACTTTGATTTATTGCGGTATCTCTAATAGTACCTGAGATATCACCAGATATATATTGGATTTTTCCCTGACCCTGAGTGTCCGGCCAAATGAGACGGTGGTTTTCTCGGCCCCTGGTGGTCCGAGGTCGATCCCGCTGCACAGATGCATGCGCCAGGGCCTTCCGCAGATAATTCACTTTGGATTATTGCGCTATCTCTTATAGCACCCGAGATATCACCAGATATATATTGGATTTTCCCCTGACCCTGAGTGTCCGGCCCCATGAGACGGTGGCTTTCTCGGCCCCTGGTGGTCCGAAGTCGTTCCCGCTGCACAGATTCATGCGCCAGGGCCACCTTCAGACAATGCACTTTGATTTATTGCGCTATCTGTAATAGCACCCGAGATATTACCAGATATATATTGGACTTTTGCCTGACCCTGAGTGTCCGGCCCCATGAGACGGTTGTTTTCTCGGCCCCTAGTGGTCCGAGGTCGTTCCCGCTGCCCAGATTCATGCGCCAGGGCCTCCTACAGACAATGCCCTTTGATTTATTGCGCTATCTGTAATAGCTCCCGAGAAAGCACCATATATATGTTGGATTTTTACATGACTTTGGGTGACGGATACCGAAAATCTGTAATTTTCTCGGTCCCTGGTGGTCCGAGGTCGTCCCCGCTGCACAGATTCATGCGCCAGGACCTCCTACAGACAATGCACTTTGATTTATTGGGCTATCTGTAATAGCACCCGAGATATCACCAGATATATATTGGATTTTCCCCTGACCCTGAGTGTCCGGCACAATGAGACGGTGGTTTTCTCTGCCCCTGGTGGTCCGAGGTCGGACCCGCTGCACAGATTCATGCGCCAGGGCCTCCTGCAGATAATTCACTTTGGTTTATTGCGCTATCTCTAATAGCACCCGAGATATCGCCAGATATATATTGGATTTTCCCCCGACCCTGAGTGTCCGGCCACATGAGACGGTGGTTTTCTCGGCCCCTGGTGGACCGAGGTCGTTCCCGCTGCACAGATGCATGCGCCAGGGCCTCCTGCAGATAATTCACTTTGGATTATTGCGCTATCTCATATATCACCCGAGATATCACCAGATATATATTGGATTTTCCCCTGACCCTGAGTGTCCGGCCCCATGGGACGGTGGTTTTCTCGGCCCCTGGTGGTCCGAGGTCGTTCCCGCTGCCCAGATTCATGCGCCAGGGCCTCCTACAGATAATGCCCTTTGATTTATTGCGCTATCTGTAATAGCACCCGAGAAAGCACCATATATATGTTGGATTTTTACATGACTATGGGTGACGGATACCGAAAATCTGTAATTTTCTCGGCCCCTGGTGGTCCGAGGTCGTCCCCGCTGCACAGATTCATGCGCCAGGACCTCCTGCAGACAATGCACTTTGGTTTATTGCGCTATCTGTAATAGCACCCGAGATATCACCATATATATATTGGATTTTCCCCTGACCCTGAGTGTCCGACCCCATGAGACGGTGGCTTTCTCGGCCCCTGGTGGTCCGAGGTCGTTCCCCCTTGCACAGATTCATGCGCTAAGGCCTCCTGCAGACAATGCACTTTGATTTATTGCGCTATCTGTAATAGCACCCAAGATATCACCAGATATATGCTGGATTTTTACATGACCTTGGGTGACGGATTCCGAATATCTGTAATTTTCTCGGCGCCTGGTGGTCCGAGGTCGTTCCCGCTGCACAGAGGCATGCGCTAGGGCCTCCTTCAGACAATGCACTTTGATTTATTGCGCTATCTCTAATAGCACCCGAGATAACACCAGATATATATTGGATTTTTCCCTGACCCTGACAGTCCGGCCCCATGAGACGGTGATTTTCTCGGCCCCTGGAGGTCCGAGGTCGATCCCAATGCACAGATTCATGCGCTAGGGCCTCCTGCAGACAATGCACTTTGGTTTATTGCGCTATCTCTAATACCACCCGAGATATCACCAGATATATATTGGAAATTTCCCTGACCCTGAGTGTCCGGCCCCATGTGACGCTTATGTTCTCGGTCCCTGCTGGTCCGAGGTCGTTCCCGCTGCAGAGAGTCATGCGCTAGGGCCTCCTACAGACAATGCACTTTGATTTATTGCGCTATCTCTAATAGCACCCGAGATATCACCAGATATATATTGGATTTTTCCCTGACCCTGACAGTCCGGCCCCATGAGACGGTGATTTTCTCGGCCCCTGGTGGTCCGAGGTCGATCCCATTGCAGAGATTCATGCGCCAGGGCCTCCTGCAGACAATGCACTTTGGTTTCTTGCGCTATCTGTAATAGCACCCGAGATATCACCATATATATATTGGATTTTCCCCTGACCCTGAGAGTCCGGCCCCATGAGACGGTGGTTGTCTCGGCCCCTGGTCTTCCGTGGTCGTTCCCGCTGCACAGATTCATGCGCCAGGGCCTCCTGCAGATAATTCACTTTGGATTAGTGCGCTATCTCTAATAGCACCCGAGATATCACCAGATATATATAGGATTTTTCCCTGACCCTGAGTGTCCGGCCCCATGAGACTGTAGTTTTCTCAGCCCCTGGTGGTCCGAGGTCGTTCCGGCTGCAGAGATTCATGCGACAGGGCCTCCTACAGACAATGCACTTTGATTTACTGCGCTATCTGTAATAGCACCCGAGATATCACCAGATATATATTGGATTTTTCCCTGACCCTGACAGTCCGGCCACATGTGTCGGTGGTTTTCTCGGCCCCTGGTGGTCCGAGGTCGTTCCCGCTGCACAGATTTATGCGACAGGGCCCCCAGCAGATAATTCACTTTGATTTATTGCGCTATCTCTAATAGCACCCGAGATATCACCAGATATATATTGGATTTTTCCCTGACCCTGACAGACCGGCCCCATAAGACGGTGGTTTTCTCGGCCCCCGGTCTTCCGTGGTCGTTCCCGCAGCAGAGATTCATGCGCCAGTGCCTCCTGCAGACAATGCACCTTGGTGTATTGCGCTATCTCTAATAGCACCCGAGATATCACCAGATATATATTGGAAATTTCCCTGACCCTGAGTGTCCGGCCCCATGTGACGCTGATTTTCTCGGCCCCTGGTGGTCCGAGGTCGTTCCCGCTGCAGAGATACATGCGCTAGGGCCTCCTAAAGACAATGCACATTGATTTATTGCTCTATCTCTAATAGCACCCGAGATATCACCAGATATATATTGGATTTTTCCCTGACCCTGACAGTCCGTCCTCATGAGACAGTGATTTTCTCGGCCCCTTTTGGTCCGAGGTCGATCCCGCTGCACAGATTCATGCGCCAGGGCCTCCTGCAGGCAATGCACTTTGGTTTATTGCGCTATCTCTAAAAGAACCCGAGATATCACCAGATATATATTGGATTTTTCCCTGACCCTGACAGTCCGAGCCCATGAGACGGTGGTTTTCTCGGCCCCTGGTGGTTCGAGGTCGTTCCCGCTGCACAGATTCATGCGCCAGGGCCTCCTGCAGACAATGCACTTTGGTTTCTTGCGCTATCTGTAATAGCACCCGAGATATCACCATATATATATTGGATTTTCCCCTGACTCTGAGTGTCCGGCCCCATGAGACGGTGGTTTTCTCGGCCCCTGGCGGTCCGAGGTCGTTCCCGCTGCACAGATTCATGCGACAGGGCCTCCTACAGACAATGCACATTGATTTATTGCGCTATCTGTAATAGCACCCGAGATATCACCAGATATATATTGGATTTTTCCCTGACCCTGACAGTCCAGCCCCATGAGACGGTGATTTTCTTGGCCCCTGGTGGTCCGAGGTCGTTCCCGCTGCACAGATTCATGCGCCAGGGCCTCCTATAGATAATTCACTTTGGTTTATTGCGCTATCTCTAATAGCACCCGAGATATCACCAGATATATATTGGATTTTCCCCTGACCCTGAGTGTCCGGCCCCATGTGTCGGTGGTTTTCTCGGCCCCTGTTTGTCCGAGGTCGTTCCTGCTGCACAGATTCATACGCCAGGGCCCCCTGCAGATAACTCACTTTGGTTTATTGCGCTATCTCTGATAGCACCCGAGATATTACCAGATATATATTGGATTTTTCCATGACCCTGAGTGCCCGGCCCCATGTTTCGGTCGTTTTCTCGGCCCCTGGTGGTCCGAGGTCGTTCCCGCTGCACAGATTCATGCGCCAGGGCCCCCTGCAGATAATTCACTTTGATTTATTGCGTTATCTCTAATAGCACCCGAGATATCACCAGATATATATTGGATTTTTCCCTGACCCTGACAGTCCGTCCCCATGAGACGGTGATTTTCTCTGCCCCTGGTGGTCCGAGGTCGTTCCCGCTGCACAGATTCATGCGCCAGTGCCTCCTGCAGGCAATGCACTTTGGTTTATTGCGCTATCTCTAATAGCACCCGAGATATCACCAGATATATATTGGATTTTTCCCTGAACCTGACAGTCCGGCCCCATGAGACGGTGGTTTTCTCGGTCCCTGGTGGTCCGAGGTCGATCCCGCTGCACAGATTCATGCGCCAAGGCTTCCTGCAGACAATTCACTTTGGTTTATTGCGCTATCTGTAATAGCACCCGAGATACCACCAGATATATGCTGGATTTTTACATGACCTTGGGTGACGGATTCCGCATGTCTGTAATTTTCTCGGCCCCTGGTGGTCCGAGGTAGTTCCTGCTGCACAGATTCATTCGCCAGTGCCTACTACAGACAATGCACTTTGTTTTATTGCGCTATCTCTAATAGCACCCGAGATATCACCAGATATATATTGGATTTTTCCCTGAACCTGACAGTCCGGCCCCATGAGACGGTGATTTTCTCGGCCCCTGGTGGTCCGAGGTCGTTCCCGCTGCACAGATTCATGGGACAGGGCCTCCTACAGACAATGCACTTTGATTTATTGCGCTATCTGTAATAGCACCCGAGATATAACTAGATATATATTGGATTTTACCCTGACCCTGACAGTCCGGCCCCATGAGACGGTGATTTTCTCGGCCCCTGGTGGTCCGAGGTCGTCCCCGCTGCACAGATTCATGCGCCAGGTCCTCCTATAGATAATTCACTTTGGTTTATTGCGCTATCTCTAATAGCACCCGAGATATCACCAGATATATATTGGATTTTCCCCTGACCCTGAGTATCCGGCCCCATGAGACGCTGGTTTTCTCGGCCCCTGGCGGTCCGAGGTCGTTCCCGCTGCACAGATTCATGCGCCAGGGCCTCCTATAGATAATTCACTTTGGTTTATTGCGCTATCTCTAATAGCACCCGAGATATCACCAGATATATATTGGATTTTCCCCTGACCCTGAGGGTCCGGCCCCATGTGTCGGTGGTTTTCTCGGCCCCTGTTGGTCTGAGGTCGTTCCTGCTGCACAGATTCATGCGCCAAGCCCTCCTATAGATAATTCATTTCGGTTTATTGCGCTATCTCTAATAGCACCCGAGATATCACCAGATATATATTGGATTTTTCCCTGAGCCTGACAGTCCGGCCTCATGAGACGGTGATTTTCTCGGCCCCTGGTGGTCCGAGGTCGATCCCGCTGCACAGAATCATGCGCCAAGGCCTGCTGCAGACAATGCACTTTGATTTATTGCGCTATCTCTAATAGCACCCGAGATATCACCAGATATATATTGGATTTTTCCCTGAGCCAGACAGTCCGGCCTCATGAGACGGTGATTTTCTCGGCCCCTGGTGGTCCGAGGTAGTTCCTGCTGCACAGATTCATTCGCCAGTGCCTCCTGCAGTTAATTCACTTTGGTTTATACCGCTATCTCTAATAGCACCCGAGATATCACCAGATATATATTGGATTTTTCCCTGACCCTGACAGTCCGGCCTCATGTGTCGGTGGTTTTCTCGGCCCCTGGTGGTCCGAGGTCGATCCCGCTGCACAGATTCATGCGCCAAGGCCTCCTACAGACAATGCACTTTGATTTATTGCGCTATCTCTAATAGCACCCGAGATATCACCAGATATATATTGGATTTTTCCCTGACCATGACAGTCCGGCCCCATGAGACGGTGATTTTCTCGGCCCCTGGTGGTCCGAGGTCGATCCCGCTCCTCAGATTCATGCGCCAGGACCTCCTACAGACAATGCACTTTGAATTATTGCTCTATCTGTAATAGCACCCGAGATATCACCAGATATATATTGGATTTTTCCCTGACCCTGAGTGTCCGACCCCATGAGACGGTGGTTATCTCGGTCCCTCGTAGTCCGTGGTCGATCCCGCTGCACAGATTCATGCGCCAAGGCTTCCTGCAGACAATTCACTTTGGTTTATTGCGCTATCTCTAATAGCACCCGAGATATCACCAGATATATATTGGATTTTTCCCTGAGCCTGACAGTCCGGCCTCATGAGACGGTGATTTTCTCGGCCCCTGGTGGTCCGAGGTGGATCCCGCTGCCCAGAATCATGCGCCAAGGCCTGCTGCAGACAATGCACTTTGATTTATTGCGCTATCTCTAATAGCACCCGAGATATCACCAGATATATATTGGATTTTTCACTGAGCCTGACAGTCCGGCCTCATGAGACGGTGATTTTCTCGGCCCCTGGTGGTCCGAGGTCGTTCCCGCTGCACAGATTCATACGCCAGGGCCCCCTGCAGATAATTCACTTTGGTCTATTGCGCTATCTCTGATAGCACCCGAGATATTACCAGATATATATTGGATTTTTCCCTGACCCTGAGTGCCCGGCCCCATGTTTCGGTCGTTTTCTCGACCCCTGGTCGTCCGAGGTCGATCCCGCTGCACAGATTCATGCGCCAAGGCCTCCTACAGACAATGCACTTTGATTTATTGCGCTATCTGTAACAGCACCCGAGATATCACCAGATATATGCTGGATTTTTACATGACCTTGGGTGACGGATTCCGAATATCTGTAATTTTCTCGGCCCCTGGTGATCCGAGGTAGTTCCTGCTGCACAGATTCATTCGCCAGTGCCTCCTGCAGATAATTCACTTTGGTTTATACCGCTATCTCTAATAGCACCCGAGATATCACCAGATATATATTGGATTTTTCCCTGACCCTGACAGTCCGGCCACATGAGACGGTAGTTTTCTCGGCCCCTGATGGTCCGAGGTCGTTCCCGCTGCACACATTCATGCGCCAGGACCTCCTACAGACAATGCACTTTGAATTATTGCTCTATCTGTAATAGCACCCGAGGTATCACCAGATATATATTGGATTTTTCCCTGACCCTGACAGCCCGGCCTCATGTGTCGGTGGTTTTCACGGCCCCTGGTGGTCCGAGGTCGTTCCCGCTGCGCAGATTCATGCACCAGGGCCCCCTGCAGATAATTCACTTTGGTTTATTGCGCTATCTGTAATAGCACCCGAGATACCACGAGATATATGCTGGATTTTGACATGACCATGGTTGACGGATTCCGCATATCTGTAATTTTCTCGGCCCCTGGTGGTCCGAGGTAGTTCCTGCTGCACAGATTCATTCGCCAGTGCCTGCTACAGACAATGCACTTTGTTTTATTGCGCCATCTGTAATAGCACCCGAGATATCACCAGATATATATTGGATTTTTCCCTGACCCTGACAGTCCGGTCCAATGAGACGGTGATTTTCTCGGCCCCTGGTGGTCCGACGTAGATCCCGCTGCACAGATTCATGCGCCAGGGCCTCCTACAGACAATGCACTTTGATTTATTGCGCTATCTGTAATAGCACCCGAGATATCACCAGATATATATTGGATTTTCCCCTGACCCTGAGTGTCTGACCTCATGAGACGGTGGTTTTCTCGGCCCCTGGTGGTCCGAGGTCGTTCCCGCTTCACAGGTTCATGCGCCAGGGCCACCTGCAGACAATGCACTTTGATTTATTTCGCTATCTCTATTAGCACCCGAGATATCACCAGATTTATATTGGATTTTTCCCTGACCCTGACAGTCCGGCCCAATGAGACTGTGATTTTCTCGGCCCCTGGTGGTCCGAGGTCGTTCCCGCTGTACAGATTCATACGCCAGGGCCCCTTGCAGATAATACACTTTGGTTTCTTGCGCTATCTGTAATAGCACCCGAGATATCACCAGATATATATTGGATTTTTCCCTGACCCTGACAGTCCGGCCCCATGAGACGGTAATTTTCTCGGCCCCTGGTGGTCCGAGGTCGTTCCCGCTGCACAGATTCATGCACCAGGGCCTCCTATAGATAATTCACTTTGGTTTATTGCGCTATCTCTAATAGCACCCGAGATATCACCAGATATATATTGGATTTTCCCCTGACCCTGAGTGTCCGGCCCCATGTGTCGGTGATTTTCTCGGCTCCTGTTGGTCCGAGGTCGTTCCTGCTGCACAGATTCATACGCCAGGGCCCCCTGCAGATAATTCACTTTGGTTTATTGCGCTATCTCTGATAGCACCCGAGATATTACCAGATATATATTGGATTTTTCCCTGACCCTGAGTGCCCGGCCCCATGTTTCGGTCGTTTTCTCGACCCCTGGTGGACCGAGGTCGATCCCGCTGCACAGATTCATGCGCTAGGGCCTCCTGCAGACAATGGACTTTGATTTATTGCGCTATCTCTAATAGCACCCGAGATATCACCAGATATATATTGGATTTTCCCCTGACCCTGAGTGTCCGGCCCCATGAGACGCTGGTTTTCTCGGCCCCTGGTGGTCCGAGGTCGATCCCGCTGCACAGATTCATGCGCCAAGGCTTCCTGCAGACAATTCACTTTGGTTTATTGCGCTATCTGTAATAGCACCCGAGATACCACCAGATATATGCTGGATTTTTACATGACCTTGGGTGACGGATTCCGCATGTCTGTAATTTTCTCGGCCCCTGGTGGTCCGAGGTAGTTCCTGCTGCACAGATTCATTCGCCAGTGCCTACTACAGACAATGCACTTTGTTTTATTGCGCTATCTCTAATAGCACCCGAGATATCACCAGATATATATTGGATTTTTCCCTGAACCTGACAGTCCGGCCCCATGAGACGGTGATTCTCTCGGCCCCTGGTGGTCCGAGGTCGTTCCCGCTGCACAGATTCATGGGACAGGGCCTCCTACAGACAATGCACTTTGATTTATTGCGCTATCTGTAATAGCACACGAGATATAACTAGATATATATTGGATTTTACCCTGACCCTGACAGTCCGGCCCCATGAGACGGAGATTTTCTCGGCCCCTGGTGGTCCGAGGTCGTCCCCGCTGCACAGATTCATGCGCCAGGTCCTCCTATAGATAATTCACTTTGGTTTATTGCGCTATCTCTAATAGCACCCGAGATATCACCAGATATATATTGGATTTTCCCCTGACCCTGAGGGTCCGGCCCCATGTGTCGGTGGTTTTCTCGGCCCCTGTTGGTCTGAGGTCGTTCCTGCTGCACAGATTCATGCGCCAAGCCCCCTATAGGTAATTCATTTCGGTTTATTGCGCTATCTCTAATAGCACCCGAGATATCACCAGATATATATTGGATTTTTCCCTGACCCTGAGTGTCCGGCCCCATGTGACGCTGATTTTCTCGGCCCCTGGTGGTCCGAGGTCTTTCCCGCTGCACAGAGTCATGCGCTAGGGCCTCCTACAGAGAATGCACTTTGATTTATTGCAGTATCTCTAATAGCACCCGAGATATCACCAGGTATATATTGGATTTTTCCCTGACCCTGTCAGTCCGGCCCCATGTGAAGGTGATTTTCTCGGCCCCTGGTGGTCCGAGGTCGATCCCGCTGCACAGAATCATGCGCCAAGGCCTGCTGCAGACAATGCACTTTGATTTATTGCGCTATCTCTAATAGCACCCGAGATATCACCAGATATATATTGGATTTTTCCCTGAGCCAGACAGTCCGGCCTCATGAGACGGTGATTTTCTCGGCCCCTGGTGGTCCGAGGTAGTTCCTGCTGCACAGATTCATTCGCCAGTGCCTCCTGCAGTTAATTCACTTTGGTTTATACCGCTATCTCTAATAGCACCCGAGATATCACCAGATATATATTGGATTTTTCCCTGACCCTGACAGTCCGGCCTCATGTGTCGGTGGTTTTCTCGGCCCCTGGTGGTCCGAGGTCGTTCCCGCTGCACAGATTCATGCACCAGGGCACCCTGCAGATAATTCACTTTGATTTATTGCGCTATCTCTAATAGCACCCGAGATATCACCAGATATATATTGGATTTTTCCCTGACCATGACAGTCCGGCCCCATGAGACGGTGGTTTTCTCGGTCCCTGGTGGTCCGAGGTCGATCCCGCTGCACAGATTCATGCGACAAGGCATCCTGCAGACAATTCACTTTGGTTTATTGCGCTATCTATAATAGCACCCGAGATACCACCAGATATATGCTGGATTTTTACATGACCATGGTTGACGGATTCCGCATATCTGTAATTTTCTCGGCCCCTGGTGGTCCGAGGTAGTTCCTGCTGCACAGATTCATTCGCCAGTGCCTCCTGCAGATAATTCACTTTGGTTTATTTCGCTATCTGTAATAGCACCCGAGATACCACGAGATATATGCTGAATTTTGACATGACCATGGTTGACGGATTCCGCATATCTGTAATTTTCTCGGCCCCTGGTGGTCCGAGGTAGTTCCTGCTGCACAGATTCATTCGCCAGTGCCTGCTACAGACAATGCACTTTGATTTATTGCGCTATCTCTAATAGCACCCGAGATATCACCAGATATATATTGGATTTTCCCCTGACCCTGAGTGTCCGACCTCATGACACGGTGGTTTTCTCGGCCCCTGGTGGTCCGAGGTCGTTCCCGCTGCACAGGTTCATGCGCCAGGGCCACCTGCAGACAATGCACTTTGATTTATTTCGCTATCTCTATTAGCACCCGAGATATCACCAGATTTATATTGGATTTTTCCCTGACCCTGACAGTCCGGCCCAATGAGACTGTGATTTTCTCGGCCCCTGGTGGTCCGAGATCGTTCCCGCTGCACAGATTCATACGCCAGGGCCCCCTGCAGATAATTCACTTTGGTCTATTGCGCTATCTCTGATAGCACCCGAGATATTACCAGATATATATTGGATTTTTCCCTGACCCTGAGTGCCCGGCCCCATGTTTCGGTCGTTTTCTCGACCCCTGGTGCTCCGAGGTCGATCCCGCTGCACAGATTCATGCGCCAAGGCCTCCTACAGACAATGCACTTTGATTTATTGCGCTATCTGTAACAGCACCCGAGATATCACCAGATATATGCTGGATTTTTACATGACCTTGGGTGACGGATTCCGAATATCTGTAATTTTCTCGGCCCCTGGTGGTCCGAGGTAGTTCCTGCTGCACAGATTCATTCGCCAGTGCCTCCTGCAGATAATTCACTTTGGTTTATACCGCTATCTCTAATAGCACCCGAGATATCACCAGATATATATTGGATTTTTCCCTGACCCTGACAGTCCGGCCACATGAGACGGTAGTTTTCTCGGCCCCTGATGGTCCGAGGTCGTTCCCGCTGCACACATTCATGCGCCAGGACCTCCTACAGACAATGCACTTTGAATTATTGCTCTATCTGTAATAGCACCCGAGGTATCACCAGATATATATTGGATTTTTCCCTGACCCTGACAGCCCGGCCTCATGCGTCGTTGGTTTTCACGGCCCCTGGTGGTCCGAGGTCGTTCCCGCTGCGCAGATTCATGCACCAGGGCCCCCTGCAGATAATTCACTTTGGTTCATTGCGCTATCTGTAATAGCACCCGAGATACCACGAGATATATGCTGGATTTTAACATGACCATGGTTGACGGATTCCGCATATCTGTAATTTTCTCGGCCCCTGGTGGTCCGAGGTAGTTCCTGCTGCACAGATTCATTGGCCAGTGCCTGCTACAGACAATGCACTTTGATTTATTGCGCTATCTCTAATAGCACCCGAGATATCACCAGATATATATTGGATTTTTCCCTGACCCTGACAGTCCGGCCCCATGAGACGGTGATTTTCTCGGCCCCTGGTGGTCCGACGTAGATCCCGCTGCACAGATTCATGCGCCAGGGCCTCCTACAGACAATGCACTTTGATTTATTTCGCTATCTGTAATAGCAGCCGAGATATCACCAGATATATATTGGATTTTCCCCTGACCCTGAGTGTCCGACCTCATGAGACGGTGGTTTTCTCGGCCCCTGGTGGTCCGAGGTCGTTCCCGCTGCACAGGTTCATGCGCCAGGGCCACCTGCAGACAATGCACTTTGATTTATTTCGCTATCTCTATTAGCACCCGAGATATCACCAGACATATATTGGATTTTTCCCTGACCCTGACAGTCCGGCCCCATCAGACGGTGATTTTCTCGGCCCCTGGTCGTCCGAGGTCGATCCCGCTTCACAGATTCATGCGCCAGGGCCTGCTACAGACAATGCACTTTGATTTATTGCGCTATCTGTAATAGCCCCCGAGATATCACCGGATATGTATTGGATTTGTCCCTGACCCTGAGTGTCCGACCCCATTAGACGGTGGTTTTCTCGGCCCCTGGTGGTCCGAGGTCGTTCCCGCTGCACAGATTCATGCGCCAGGGCCTCCTGCAGACAATGCACTTTGATTTATTTCGCTATCTCTAATAGCACCCGAGATATCACCAGATATATATTGGATTTTTCCCTGACCCTGAGAGTCCGACCCCATGAGACGGTGGTTTTCTCGGCCCCTGGTGGTCCGAGGGAGTTCCCGCTGCACAGATTCATGCGCCGGGGCCGCCTGCAGATAATACACTTTGATTTATTGCGCTATCTGTAATAGCACCCGAGATATCACCATATATATATTGGATTGTTCCCTGACCCTGAGCGTCCGACTCCATGAGACGGTGGTTTTCTCGGCCCCCGTTGGTCCGAGGTAGTTCCCGATGCACAGATTCATGCGCCAGGGCCTATTGCAGACAATGCACTTTGGTTTATTGCGCTATCTCTAATAGCACCGAGACATCACCAGATATATATTGGATTTTTCCCTGACCCTGACAGTCCGTCCCCATGAGACGGTGACTTTCTCGGCCCCTGGTGGTTCGAGGTCGTTCCCGCTGCTCAGATTCATGCGCCAGGGCCTCCTATAGATAATTCACTTTGGATTATTGCGCTGTCTCTAATAGCACCCGAGATATCACCAGATATATATTGGATTTTCCCCTGAACCTGAGGGTCCGGCCCCATGTGTCGGTGGTTTTCTCGGCCCCTGTTTGTCCGAGGTCGTTCCTGCTGCACAGATTCATGCGCCAAGCACTCCTATAGATAATTCACTTTGGTTTATTGCGCTATCTCTAATAGCACCCGAGATATCACTAGATATATATTGGATTTTTCCCTGACCCTGAGTGTCCGGCCCCATTTGACGCTGATTTTCTCGGCCCCTGGTGGTCTGAGGTCGTTCCCGCTGCACAGAGTCATGCGCTAGGGCCTCCTACAGGCAATGCACTTTGATTTATTGCGCTATCTGTAATAGCACCCGAGATATCACCAGGTATATATTGGATTTTTCCCTGACCCTGACAGTCCGGCCCCATGAGACGGTGATTTTCTCGGCCCCTGGTGGTCCGAGGTCGTTCCCGCTGCACAGATTCATGCGCCAGGGCTTCCTGCAGACAATGCACTTTCATTTATTGCGCTATCTGTAATAGCACCCGAGATATCACCAGAAATATGCTGGATTTTTACATGACCTTGGGTGACGGATTCCGAATATCTGTAATTTTCTCGGCCCCTGGTGGTCCGAGGTCGTTCCTGCTGCACAGATTCACTCGCCAGAACCTCCTACAGACAATGCACTTTGATTTATTGCGCTATCTCTAATAGCACCCGAGATATCACCATATGTATTTTGGATTTTCCCCTGACCCTGAGTGTCCGGCCCCATGAGACGTTGGTTTTCTCGGCCCCTGGTGCTCCGAGGTCGTTCACGCTGCACAGATTCATGAGCCAGGGCCTCCTATAGATAAGACACTTTGGTTTATTGCCATATCTCTAATAGCACCCGAGATATCACCAGATATATAGTGGATTTTTCCCTGACCCTGACAGTCCGGCCCCATGTGTCGGTGGTTTTCCCGGCCCCTGGTGGTCCGAGGTCGTTTCCGCTGCACAGATTCATGCGCCAGGGCCTCCTACAGACAATGCACTTTGATTTATTGCGCTATCTGTAATAGCACCCGAGATATCACCAGACATATATTGGATTTTTCCCTGACCCTGACAGTTCGGCCCCATGAGACGGTGGTTTTCTCGGCCCCTGGTGGCCCGAGGTCGATCCCGCTGCACAGATTCATGCGCCAGGGCCTCAAACAGACAATGCACTTTGATTTATTGCGCTATCTGTAATAGCACCCGAGATATCACCAGATATATATTGGATTTTCCCCTGACCCCGAGTGTCCGGCCCCATGAGACGTTGGTTTTCTCGGACCCTGGTGGTCCGAGGACGTTCCCGCTGCAGAGATTCATGCGCCAGGGCCTCCTGCAGATAATGCACTTTGATTTATTGCGCTATCTGTAATAGCACCCGAGATATCACCAGATATATATTGGATTTTTCCCTGACCCTGAGTGTCCGACTCCATGAGACGGTGGTTTTCTCGGCCCCTGGCGGTCCGAGGTCGTTCCCGCGGCACAGATTCATGCGCCAGGGCCTCCTGCAGATAATTCACTTTGGTTTAGTGCGCTATCTGTAATAGCACCCGAGATATCACCGGATATATATTGGATTCCTCCCTGACCCTGAGTGTCCGACTCCATGAGACGGTGGTTTTCTCGGCTCCTGGTGGTCCGAGGTCGATCCCGCTGCACAGATTCATGCTTTAGGGCCTCCTGCAGACAACGCACTTTGATTTATTGCGCTATCTGTAATAGCACCCGAGATATCACCAGATATATATTGGATTTTTTCCTGACCCTGAGTGTCCGACCCCATGAGACGGTAGTTTTCTCGGCCCCTGGTGGTCCGAGGTCGTTCCCGCTGCACAGATTCATGCGCCAGGGCCTCCTATAGATAACTCACTTTGGTTTATTGCCATATCTCTAATAGCACCCGAGATATCACCAGATATATAGTGGATTTTTCCCTGACCCTGAGTGTCCGACTCCATGAGACGGTGGTTTTCTCGGCCCCTGGCGGTCCGAGGTCGTTCCCGCTGCACAGATTCATGCGCCAGGGCCTCCTGCAGATAATTCACTTTGGTTTAGTGCGCTATCTGTAATAGCACCCGAGATATCACCAGATATATATTGGATTTTTCCTTGACCCTGACAGTCCGACCACATGAGACGGTGGTTTTCTCGGCCCCTGGTGGTCCGAGGTCGATCCCGCTGCACAGATTCATGCGCTAGGGCTTCCTGCAGACAATTCACTTTGGTTTATTGCGCTATCTGTAATAGCACCCGAGATATCACCAGATATATGCTGGATTTTTACATGACCTTGGGTGACGGATTACGAATACCTGTAATTTTCTCGGCGCCTGGTGGTCCGAGGTCGTTCCTACTGCACAGATTCATTCGCCAGTGCCTCCTACACACAATGCACTTTGATTTATTGCGCTATCTCTAATAGCACCCGAGATATCACCAGATGTATATTGGATTTTTCCCTGACCCTGACAGTCCGGCCCCATGAGACGGTGATTTTCTCGGCCCCTGGTGGTCCGAGGTAGTTCCTGCTGCACAGATTCATTCGCCAGTGCCTCCTGCAGTTAATTCACTTTGGTTTATACCGCTATCTCTAATAGCACCCGAGATATCACCAGATATATATTGGATTTTTCCCTGACCCTGACAGTCCGGCCTCATGTGTCGGTGGTTTTCTCGGCCCCTGGTGGTCCGAGGTCGTTCCCGCTGCACAGATTCATGCACCAGGGCACCCTGCAGATAATTCACTTTGATTTATTGCGCTATCTCTAATAGCACCCGAGATATCACCAGATATATATTGGATTTTTCCCTGACCATGACAGTCCGGCCCCATGAGACGGTGGTTTTCTCGGTCCCTGGTGGTCCGAGGTCGATCCCGCTGCACAGATTCATGCGACAAGGCATCCTGCAGACAATTCACTTTGGTTTATTGCGCTATCTATAATAGCACCCGAGATACCACCAGATATATGCTGGATTTTTACATGACCATGGTTGACGGATTCCGCATATCTGTAATTTTCTCGGCCCCTGGTGGTCCGAGGTAGTTCCTGCTGCACAGATTCATTCGCCAGTGCCTCCTGCAGATAATTCACTTTGGTTTATTTCGCTATCTGTAATAGCACCCGAGATACCACGAGATATATGCTGAATTTTGACATGACCATGGTTGACGGATTCCGCATATCTGTAATTTTCTCGGCCCCTGGTGGTCCGAGGTAGTTCCTGCTGCACAGATTCATTCGCCAGTGCCTGCTACAGACAATGCACTTTGATTTATTGCGCTATCTCTAATAGCACCCGAGATATCACCAGATATATATTGGATTTTCCCCTGACCCTGAGTGTCCGACCTCATGACACGGTGGTTTTCTCGGCCCCTGGTGGTCCGAGGTCGTTCCCGCTGCACAGGTTCATGCGCCAGGGCCACCTGCAGACAATGCACTTTGATTTATTTCGCTATCTCTATTAGCACCCGAGATATCACCAGATTTATATTGGATTTTTCCCTGACCCTGACAGTCCGGCCCAATGAGACTGTGATTTTCTCGGCCCCTGGTGGTCCGAGATCGTTCCCGCTGCACAGATTCATACGCCAGGGCCCCCTGCAGATAATTCACTTTGGTCTATTGCGCTATCTCTGATAGCACCCGAGATATTACCAGATATATATTGGATTTTTCCCTGACCCTGAGTGCCCGGCCCCATGTTTCGGTCGTTTTCTCGACCCCTGGTGCTCCGAGGTCGATCCCGCTGCACAGATTCATGCGCCAAGGCCTCCTACAGACAATGCACTTTGATTTATTGCGCTATCTGTAACAGCACCCGAGATATCACCAGATATATGCTGGATTTTTACATGACCTTGGGTGACGGATTCCGAATATCTGTAATTTTCTCGGCCCCTGGTGGTCCGAGGTAGTTCCTGCTGCACAGATTCATTCGCCAGTGCCTCCTGCAGATAATTCACTTTGGTTTATACCGCTATCTCTAATAGCACCCGAGATATCACCAGATATATATTGGATTTTTCCCTGACCCTGACAGTCCGGCCACATGAGACGGTAGTTTTCTCGGCCCCTGATGGTCCGAGGTCGTTCCCGCTGCACACATTCATGCGCCAGGACCTCCTACAGACAATGCACTTTGAATTATTGCTCTATCTGTAATAGCACCCGAGGTATCACCAGATATATATTGGATTTTTCCCTGACCCTGACAGCCCGGCCTCATGCGTCGTTGGTTTTCACGGCCCCTGGTGGTCCGAGGTCGTTCCCGCTGCGCAGATTCATGCACCAGGGCCCCCTGCAGATAATTCACTTTGGTTCATTGCGCTATCTGTAATAGCACCCGAGATACCACGAGATATATGCTGGATTTTAACATGACCATGGTTGACGGATTCCGCATATCTGTAATTTTCTCGGCCCCTGGTGGTCCGAGGTAGTTCCTGCTGCACAGATTCATTGGCCAGTGCCTGCTACAGACAATGCACTTTGATTTATTGCGCTATCTCTAATAGCACCCGAGATATAACCAGATATATATTGGATTTTTCCCTGACCCTGACAGTCCGGCCCCATGAGACGGTGATTTTCTCGGCCCCTGGTGGTCCGACGTAGATCCCGCTGCACAGATTCATGCGCCAGGGCCTCCTACAGACAATGCACTTTGATTTATTTCGCTATCTGTAATAGCAGCCGAGATATCACCAGATATATATTGGATTTTCCCCTGACCCTGAGTGTCCGACCTCATGAGACGGTGGTTTTCTCGGCCCCTGGTGGTCCGAGGTCGTTCCCGCTGCACAGGTTCATGCGCCAGGGCCACCTGCAGACAATGCACTTTGATTTATTTCGCTATCTCTATTAGCACCCGAGATATCACCAGACATATATTGGATTTTTCCCTGACCCTGACAGTCCGGCCCCATCAGACGGTGATTTTCTCGGCCCCTGGTCGTCCGAGGTCGATCCCGCTTCACAGATTCATGCGCCAGGGCCTGCTACAGACAATGCACTTTGATTTATTGCGCTATCTGTAATAGCCCCCGAGATATCACCGGATATGTATTGGATTTGTCCCTGACCCTGAGTGTCCGACCCCATTAGACGGTGGTTTTCTCGGCCCCTGGTGGTCCGAGGTCGTTCCCGCTGCACAGATTCATGCGCCAGGGCCTCCTGCAGACAATGCACTTTGATTTATTTCGCTATCTCTAATAGCACCCGAGATATCACCAGATATATATTGGATTTTTCCCTGACCCTGAGAGTCCGACCCCATGAGACGGTGGTTTTCTCGGCCCCTGGTGGTCCGAGGGAGTTCCCGCTGCACAGATTCATGCGCCGGGGCCGCCTGCAGATAATACACTTTGATTTATTGCGCTATCTGTAATAGCACCCGAGATATCACCATATATATATTGGATTGTTCCCTGACCCTGAGCGTCCGACTCCATGAGACGGTGGTTTTCTCGGCCCCCGTTGGTCCGAGGTAGTTCCCGATGCACAGATTCATGCGCCAGGGCCTATTGCAGACAATGCACTTTGGTTTATTGCGCTATCTCTAATAGCACCGAGACATCACCAGATATATATTGGATTTTTCCCTGACCCTGACAGTCCGTCCCCATGAGACGGTGACTTTCTCGGCCCCTGGTGGTTCGAGGTCGTTCCCGCTGCTCAGATTCATGCGCCAGGGCCTCCTATAGATAATTCACTTTGGATTATTGCGCTGTCTCTAATAGCACCCGAGATATCACCAGATATATATTGGATTTTCCCCTGACCCTGAGGGTCCGGCCCCATGTGTCGGTGGTTTTCTCGGCCCCTGTTTGTCCGAGGTCGTTCCTGCTGCACAGATTCATGCGCCAAGCACTCCTATAGATAATTCACTTTGGTTTATTGCGCTATCTCTAATAGCACCCGAGATATCACTAGATATATATTGGATTTTTCCCTGACCCTGAGTGTCCGGCCCCATTTGACGCTGATTTTCTCGGCCCCTGGTGGTCTGAGGTCGTTCCCGCTGCACAGAGTCATGCGCTAGGGCCTCCTACAGGCAATGCACTTTGATTTATTGCGCTATCTGTAATAGCACCCGAGATATCACCAGGTATATATTGGATTTTTCCCTGACCCTGACAGTCCGGCCCCATGAGACGGTGATTTTCTCGGCCCCTGGTGGTCCGAGGTCGTTCCCGCTGCACAGATTCATGCGCCAGGGCTTCCTGCAGACAATGCACTTTCATTTATTGCGCTATCTGTAATAGCACCCGAGATATCACCAGAAATATGCTGGATTTTTACATGACCTTGGGTGACGGATTCCGAATATCTGTAATTTTCTCGGCCCCTGGTGGTCCGAGGTCGTTCCTGCTGCACAGATTCACTCGCCAGAACCTCCTACAGACAATGCACTTTGATTTATTGCGCTATCTCTAATAGCACCCGAGATATCACCATATGTATTTTGGATTTTCCCCTGACCCTGAGTGTCCGGCCCCATGAGACGTTGGTTTTCTCGGCCCCTGGTGCTCCGAGGTCGTTCACGCTGCACAGATTCATGAGCCAGGGCCTCCTATAGATAAGACACTTTGGTTTATTGCCATATCTCTAATAGCACCCGAGATATCACCAGATATATAGTGGATTTTTCCCTGACCCTGACAGTCCGGCCCCATGTGTCGGTGGTTTTCCCGGCCCCTGGTGGTCCGAGGTCGTTTCCGCTGCACAGATTCATGCGCCAGGGCCTCCTACAGACAATGCACTTTGATTTATTGCGCTATCTGTAATAGCACCCGAGATATCACCAGACATATATTGGATTTTTCCCTGACCCTGACAGTTCGGCCCCATGAGACGGTGGTTTTCTCGGCCCCTGGTGGCCCGAGGTCGATCCCGCTGCACAGATTCATGCGCCAGGGCCTCAAACAGACAATGCACTTTGATTTATTGCGCTATCTGTAATAGCACCCGAGATATCACCAGATATATATTGGATTTTCCCCTGACCCCGAGTGTCCGGCCCCATGAGACGTTGGTTTTCTCGGACCCTGGTGGTCCGAGGACGTTCCCGCTGCAGAGATTCATGCGCCAGGGCCTCCTGCAGATAATGCACTTTGATTTATTGCGCTATCTGTAATAGCACCCGAGATATCACCAGATATATATTGGATTTTTCCCTGACCCTGAGTGTCCGACTCCATGAGACGGTGGTTTTCTCGGCCCCTGGCGGTCCGAGGTCGTTCCCGCGGCACAGATTCATGCGCCAGGGCCTCCTGCAGATAATTCACTTTGGTTTAGTGCGCTATCTGTAATAGCACCCGAGATATCACCGGATATATATTGGATTCCTCCCTGACCCTGAGTGTCCGACTCCATGAGACGGTGGTTTTCTCGGCTCCTGGTGGTCCGAGGTCGATCCCGCTGCACAGATTCATGCTTTAGGGCCTCCTGCAGACAACGCACTTTGATTTATTGCGCTATCTGTAATAGCACCCGAGATATCACCAGATATATATTGGATTTTTTCCTGACCCTGAGTGTCCGACCCCATGAGACGGTAGTTTTCTCGGCCCCTGGTGGTCCGAGGTCGTTCCCGCTGCACAGATTCATGCGCCAGGGCCTCCTATAGATAACTCACTTTGGTTTATTGCCATATCTCTAATAGCACCCGAGATATCACCAGATATATAGTGGATTTTTCCCTGACCCTGAGTGTCCGACTCCATGAGACGGTGGTTTTCTCGGCCCCTGGCGGTCCGAGGTCGTTCCCGCTGCACAGATTCATGCGCCAGGGCCTCCTGCAGATAATTCACTTTGGTTTAGTGCGCTATCTGTAATAGCACCCGAGATATCACCAGATATATATTGGATTTTTCCTTGACCCTGACAGTCCGACCACATGAGACGGTGGTTTTCTCGGCCCCTGGTGGTCCGAGGTCGATCCCGCTGCACAGATTCATGCGCTAGGGCTTCCTGCAGACAATTCACTTTGGTTTATTGCGCTATCTGTAATAGCACCCGAGATATCACCAGATATATGCTGGATTTTTACATGACCTTGGGTGACGGATTACGAATACCTGTAATTTTCTCGGCGCCTGGTGGTCCGAGGTCGTTCCTACTGCACAGATTCATTCGCCAGTGCCTCCTACACACAATGCACTTTGATTTATTGCGCTATCTCTAATAGCACCCGAGATATCACCAGATGTATATTGGATTTTTCCCTGACCCTGACAGTCCGGCCCCATGAGACGGTGATTTTCTCGGCCCCTGGTGGTCCGAGGTCGTTCCCGCTGCACAGATTCATGCGCCAGGTCCTCCTGCAGACAATGCACTTCGACTTATTGCGCTATCACTAATAGCACCCGAGATATCACCAGATATATATTGGATTTTTCCCTGACACTGACAGTCCGGGCCCATGAGACGGTGATTTTCTCGGCCCCTGGTGGTCCGAGGTCGTTCCCGCTGCACAGATTCATGCTCCAGGGCCTCCTACAGACAATGCACTTTGATTTATTGGGCTATATGTAATAGCACCCGAGATATCACCAGATATATATTGGATTTTTCCCTGTGCCTGAGTGTCCGGCCCCATGTGACGGTGATTTTCTCGGCCCCTGGTGGTCCGAGGTTGATCCCGCTGCACAGAGTCATGCGCCAGGGCCCAATGCAGATAATTCACTTTGGTTTATCGTGCTATCTGTAATAGCACCCGAGATATCACAAGATATATATTGGATTTTTCCCTGACCCTGACAGTCCGGCCCCATGAGACGGTGATTTTCTCGGCCCCTGGTGGTCCGAGGTCGTTGCCGCTGCACAGATTCATGCGCCAGGGCCCACTGCAGATAATTCACTTTGGTTTAGTGCGCTATCTGTAAGAGCACCCGAGATATCACCAGATATATATTGAATTTTTCCCCGACCCTGAGTGTCCGGCCCCATGTGTCGGTGGTTTTCTCGGCCCCTTGTGGTCGGAGGTCGATCCCGCTGCACAGATTCATGCGTCAGAGCCTCCTGCGGAAAATGCACTTTGATTTATTGCGCTATCTCTAAAAGCACCCGAGATATCACCAGATATATATTGGATTTTTCCCTGACCCTGACAGTCCGGCCCCATGAGACGGTGATTTTCTCGGCCCCTGGTGGTCCGAGGTCGTTCCCGCTGCACAGATTCTTACGCTAGGGCCTCCTGCAGACAATGCACTTTGATTTATTTCGCTATCTCTAATAGCACCCGAGATATCAACAGATATATATTGGATTTTTGCCTGACCCTGACAGTCCGGCCCCATGAGACGGTGATTTTCTCGGCCCCTGGTGGTCCGAGGACGTTCCCGCTGCACAGATTCATGCGCCAGGGTCTCCTGCAGGCAATGCACTTTGATTTATTGCGCTATCTCTAATAGCACCCGAGATATCACCAGATATACATTGTATTTTTCCTTGACCCTGACAGTCCGGCCCCATGTGTCGATGGTTTTCCCGGCCCCTGGTGGTCCGAGGTCGTTCCCGCTGAACAGATTCATGCGCCAGGGCCCACTGCAGATAATTCACTTTGGTTTAGTGCGCTGTCTGTAAGAGCACCCGAGATATCACCAGATATATATTGAATTTTTCCCCGACCCTGAGTGTCCGGCCCCATGTGTCGGTTGTTTTCTCGGCCCCTTGTGGTCGGAGGTCGATCCCGCTGCACAGATTCATGCGTCAGAGCCTCCTGCGGAAAATGCACTTTGATTCATTGCGCTATCTGTAATAGCACCCGAGATATCACCATATATATTGGATTTTCCCCCGACCCTGAGTGTCCGGCCCCATGAGACGGTGGTTTTCTCGGCCCCTGGTGGTCCGAGGTCGGTCGCGCTGCACAGATTCATGCGGCAGGGCCTCCTGCAGACAATGCACTTTGATTTATTGCGCTATCTGTAATAGCAGCCGAGATATCACCAGATTTATATTGGATTTTTCCCTGACCCTGTGTGTCCGACCCCATGAGACGGTGGTTTTCTCGGCCCCTGGTGGTCCGAGGACGTTCCCGCTGCTCAGATTCATGCGCCAGGGCCTCCTGCAGACAATGCAATTTGATTTATTTGTCTATCTCTAATAGCACCCGAGATATCACAAGATATATATTGGATTTTTCCCTGACCCTGACAGTCCGGCCCCATGAGACGGTGGTTTTCTCGGCCCCTGGTGGTCGGAGGTCGATCCCGCTGCACAGATTCATGCGCCAGGGCCTCCTACAGATTATGCACTTTGATTTATTGCGCTATCTGTAATAGCACCCGAGATATCACCAGATATATATTGGATTTTTCCCTGACCCTGAGTGTCCGACTCCATGAGACGGTGGTTTTCTCGGCCCCTGGCGGTCCGAGGTCGTTCGCGCTGCACAGATTCATGCGCCAGGGCCTCCTGCAGATGATTCACTTTGGTTTAGTGCGCTATCTGTAATAGCACCCGAGATATCACCAGATATATATTGGATTTTTCCCTGACCCTGAGTGTCCGACTCCATGAGACGGTGGTTTTCTCGGCCCCTGGCGGTCCGAGGTCGTTCCCGCTGCACAGATTCATGCGCCAGGGCCTCCTGCAGATAATTCACTTTGGTTTAGTGCGCTAACTGTAATAGCACCCGAGATATCACCGGATATATATTGGATTCTTCCCTGACCCTGAGTGTCCGACTCCATGAGACGGTGGTTTTCTCGGCCCCTGGTGGTCGGAGGTCGTTCCCGCTGCACAGATTCATGCGCCAGGGCTTCCTGCAGACAATTCACTTTGGTTTATTGCGCTATCTGTAATAGCACCCGAGATATCACCATATATATATTGGATTTTTCCCTGACCCTGAGTGTCCGACTCCATGAGACGGTAGTTTTCTCGGCCCCTGGTGGTCCGAGGTCGATCCCGCTGCACAGATTCATGCGATAGGGCCTCCTGCAGACAATGCACTTTGATTTGTTCCGCTATCTCTAATAGCACCCGAGATATCACCAGATATATATTGGATTTTTCCCTGACCCTGAGTGTCCGACTCCATGAGACGGTGGTTTTCTCGGCCCCTGGCGGTCCGAGGTCGTTCCCGCTGCACAGATTCATGCGCCAGGGCCTCCTGCAGATAATTCACTTTGGCTTAGTGCGCTATCTGTAATAGCACCCGAGATATCACCAGATATATATTGGATTTTTCCCTGACCCTGAGTGTCCGACTCCATGAGACGGTGGTTTTCTCGGCCCCTGGCGGTCCGAGGTCGTTCCCGCTGCACAGATTCATGCGCCAGGGCCTCCTGCAGATAATTCACTTTGGTTTAGTGCGCTATCTGTAATAGCACCCGAGATATCACCGGATATATATTGGATTCTTCCCTGACCCTGAGTGTCCGACTCCATGAGACGGTGGTTTTCTCGGCCCCTGGTGCTCCGAGGTCGATCCCGCTGCACAGATTCATGCGCTAGGGCCTCCTGCAGACAATGCACTTTGATTTATTGCGCTATCTGTAATAGCACCCGAGATATCACCAGATATATATTGGATTTTTCCCTGACCCTGACAGTCCGGCCCCATATGTCGATGGTTTTCTCGATCCCTCGTGGTCCGAGGTCGATCCCGCTGAACAGATTCATGCGCCAGGGCTTCCTACAGACAATGCACTTTGATTTATTGCGCTATCTGTAACAGCACCCGAGGTATCACCAGATATATATATTGGATTTTTCCCTGACCCTGACAGTCCGGCCCCATGAGACGGTAGTTTTCTCGGCCCCTGGTGGTCCGAGGTCCTTCCCGCTGCACAGATTCATTCGCCAGTGCCTCCTACAGACAATGCACTTTGATTTATTGCGCTATCTCTAATAGCACCCGAGATATCACCATATATATATTGGATTTTTCCCTGACCCTGAGTGTCCGACTCCATGAGACGGTAGTTTTCTCGGCCCCTGGTGTTCCGAGGTCGATCCCGCTGCACAGATTCATGCGCTAGGGCCTCCTGCAGACAATGCACTTTGATTTGTTGCGCTATCTCTAATAGCACCCGAGATATCACCAGATATATATTGGATTTTTCCCTGACCCTGACAGTCCGGCCCCATGAGACGGTGATTTTCTCGGCCCCTGGTGGTCCGAGGACGTTCCCGCTGCGCAGATTCATGCGCTGGGGCCTACTGCAGACAATGCACTTTGATTTATTGCGCTATCTGTAACAGCACCCGAGGTATCACCAGATATATATATTGGATTTTTCCCTGACCCTGACAGTCCGGCCTCATGAGACGGTGATTTTCTCGGCCCCTGGTGGTCCGAGGTCAATCCCGCTGCACAGATTTGTGCGCCAGGGCTTCCTGCAGACAATTCACTTTGGTTTATTGCGTTATCTGTAATAGCACCCGAGATATCACCAAATATATGCTGGATTTTTACATGACCTTGGGTGACGGATTCCGAATATCTGTAATTTTCTCGGCCCCTGGTGGTCCGAGGTCGTTCCTGCTGCACAGATTCAGTCGCCAGTGCCTCCTACAGACAATGCACTTTGATTTATTGCGCTATCTCTAATAGCACCCGAGATATCACCAGATATATATTGGATTTTTCCCTGATCCTGATTGTCCGACCCCATGAGACGGTAGTTTTCTCCGCCCCTGGTAGTCCGAGGTCGTTCCCGCTGCACAGATTCATGCGCCAGGGCCTCCTACAGACAATGCACTTTGATTTATTCCGCTATCTTGTAATAGCACCCGAGATATCACCAGATATATATTGGATTTTTCCCTGACCCCGAGTGTCCGACCCCATGAGACGGTAGTTTTCTCGGCCCCTGGTGGTCCGAGGTCGTTCTCGCTGCACAGATTCATACGCTAGGGCCTCCTGCAGACAATGCACTTTGATTTATTGCGCTATCTGTAATAGCACCCGAGATACCACCAGATATATGCTGGATCTTTACACGACCTTGCGTGACGGATTGTGCATATCTGCAATTTTCTCGGCCCCTGGTGGTCCGAGGTAGTTCCTGCTGCACAGATTCATTCGGCAGTGCCTGCTACAGACAATGCACTTTGTTTTATTGCGCTATCTCTAATAGCACCCGAGATATCACCAGATATATATTGGATTTTTCCCTGACCCTGACAGTCCGTCCCCATGAGACGGTGACTTTCTCGGCCCCTGGTGGTCCGAGGTCGTTCCCGCTACACAGATTCATGCGCCAAGCACTCCTATAGATAATTCACTTTGGTTTATTGGGCTATCTCTAATAGCACCCGAGATATCACCAGATATATATTGGATTTTTCCCTGACCCTGAGTGTCCGGCCCCATTTGACGCTGATTTTCTCGGCCCCTGGTGGTCTGAGGTCGTTCCCGCTGCACAGAGTCATGCGCTAGGGCCTCCTACAGACAATGCACTTTGATTTATTGCGCTATCTGTAATAGCACCCGAGATATCACCAGATATATATTGGATTTTTCCCTGACCCAGACAGTCCGGCCCCATGAGACGGTGATTTTCTCGGCCCCTGGTGGTCCGAGGTCGATCCCGCTGCACAGATTCATGCGCTAGGGCCTCCTACAGACAATGCACTTTGGTTTATTGCGCTATCTGTAATAGCACCCGAGATATCACCATATATATATTGGATTTTTCCCTGACCCTGAGTGTCCGACTCCATGAGACGGTAGTTTTCTCGGCCCCTGGTGGTCCGAGGTCGTTCCCGCTGCACAGATTTGTGCGACAGGGCTTCCTGCAGACAATTCACTTTGGTTTATTGCGCTATCTGTAATAGCACCCGAGATATCACCAAATATATGCTGGATTTTTACATTACCTTGGGTGATGGATTCCGAATATCTGTAATTTTCTCGGCCCCTGGTGGTCCGAGGTCCTTCCCGCTGCACAGATTCATGCGCCAGGGCTTCCTGCAGACAATGCACTTTGATTTATTGCGCTATCTGTAATAGCACCCGAGATATCACCAGAAATATGCTGGATTTTTACATGACCTTGGGTGACGGATTCCGAATATCTGTAATTTTCTCGGCCCCTGGTGGTCCGAGGTCGTTCCGGCTGCACAGATTCAGTCGCCAGTGCCTCCTACAGACAATGCACTTTGATTTATTGCGCTATCTCTAATAGCACCCGAGATATCACCAGATATATATTGGATTTTTCCCTGATCCTGATTGTCCGACCCCATGAGACGGTAGTTTTCTCCGCCACTGGTGGTCCGAGGTCGTTCCCGCTGCACAGATTCATGCGCCAGGGCCTCCTACAGACAATGCACTTTGATTTATTGCGCTATCTGTAATAGCCCCCGAGATATCACCAGATATATATTGGATTTGTCCGTGGCTCTGAGTGTCCGACCTCATGAGACGGTGGTTTTCTCGGCCCCTGGTGGTCCGAGGTCGTTCCCGCTGCACAGGTTCATGCGCCAGGGCCACCTGCAGACAATGCACTTTGATTTATTTCGCTATCTCTATTAGCACCCGAGATATCACCAGACATATATTGGATTTTTCCCTGACCCTGAGTGTCCGACCCCATGAGACGGTGGTTTTCTCGGCCCCTGGTGGTCCGAGGTCGTTCCCGCTGCACAGATTCATGCGCCGGGGCCGCCTGCAGATAATGCACTTTGATTTATTGCGCTATCTGTAATAGCACCCGAGATATCACCATATATATATTGGATTTTTCCCTGACCCTGAGCGTCCGACTCCATGAGACGGTGGTTTTCTCGGCCCCTGTTGGTCCGAGGTAGTGCCCGATGCACAGATTCATGCGCTAGGGCCTCCTGCAGACAATGGACTTTGATTTATTGCGCTATATCTAATAGCACCCGAGATATCACCAGATATATATTGGATTTTTCCCTGACCCTGAGTGTCCGACTCCATGAGACGGTAGTTTTCTCGGCCCCTGGTGGTCCGAGGTCGATCCCGCTGCACAGATTCATGCGCTAGGGCCTCCTGCAGACAATGCACTTTGATTTATTGCGCTATCTGTAATAGCACCCGAGATATCACCAGATATATATTGGATTTTTCCCTGACCCTGACAGTCCGGCCCCATGAGACGGTGATTTTCTCGGTCCCTGGTGGTCCGAGGTCGATCCCGCTGCACAGATTCATGCGACAAGGCATCCTGCAGACAATTCACTTTGGTTTATTGCGCTATCTGTAATAGCACCCGAGATACCACCAGATATATGCTGGATTTTTACATGACCTTGGGTGACGGATTGTGCATATCTGTAATTTTCTCGGGCCCTGGTGGTCCGAGGTAGTTCCTGCTGCACAGATTCATTCGGCAGTGCCTGCTACAGACAATGCACTTTGTTTTATTGCGCTATCTCTAATAGCACCCGTGATATCACCAGATATATATTGGATTTTCCCCTGACCCTGAGGGTCCGGCCCCATGTGTCGGTGATTTTCTCGGCCCCTGGTGGTCCGAGGTCGATCCCGCTCCTCAGATTCATGCGCCAGGACCTCCTACAGACAATGCACTTTGAATTATTGCTCTATCTGTAATAGCACCCGAGATATCACCAGATTTATATTGGATTTTTCCCTGACCCTGACAGTCCGGCCCAATGAGACTGTGATTTTCTCGGCCCCTGGTGGTCCGAGGTCGTTCCCGCTGCACAGATTCATACGCCAGGGCCCCCTGCAGATAATTCACTTTGGTCTATTGCGCTATCTCTGATAGCACCCGAGATATCACCAAATATATGCTGGATTTTTACATTACCTTGGGTGATGGATTCCGAATATCTGTAATTTTCGCGGCCCCTGGTGGTCCGAGGTCCTTCCCGCTGCACAGATTCATGCGCCAGGGCTTCCTGCAGACAATGCACTTTGATTTATTGCGCTATCTGTAATAGCACCCGAGATATCACCAGACATATATTGGATTTTTCCCTGACCCTGACAGTTCGGCCCCATGAGACTGTGGTTTTCTCGGCCCCTGGTGGCCCGAGGTCGATCCCGCTGCACAGATTCATGCGCCAGGGCCTCAAACAGACAATGCACTTTGATTTATTGCGCTATCTGTAATAGCACCCGAGATATCACCAGATATATATTGGATTTTCCCCTGACCCCGAGTGTCCGGCCCCATGAGACGTTGGTTTTCTCGGACCCTGGTGGTCCGAGGACGTTCCCGCTGCAGAGATTCATGCGCCAGGGCCTCCTGCAGATAATGCACTTTGATTTATTGCGCTATCTGTAATAGCACCCGAGATATCACCAGATATATATTGGATTTTTCCCTGACCCTGAGTGTCCGACTCCATGAGATGGTGGTTTTCTCGGCCCCTGGCGGTCCGAGGTCGTTCCCGCTGCACAGATTCATGCGCCAGGGCCTCCTGCAGATAATTCACTTTGGTTTAGTGCGCTATCTGTAATAGCACCCGAGATATCACCGGATATATATTGGATTCCTCCCTGACCCTGAGTGTCCGACTCCATGAGACGGTGGTTTTCTCGGCTCCTGGTGGTCCGAGGTCGATCCCGCTGCACAGATTCATGCTTTAGGGCCTCCTGCAGACAACGCACTTTGATTTATTGCGCTATCTGTAATAGCACCCGAGATATCACCAGATATATATTGGATTTTTTCCTGACCCTGAGTGTCCGACCCCATGAGACGGTAGTTTTCTCGGCCCCTGGTGGTCCGAGGTCGTTCTCGCTGCACAGATTCATGCGCCAGGGCCTCCTATAGATAACTCACTTTGGTTTATTGCCATATCTCTAATAGCACCCGAGATATCACCAGATATATAGTGGATTTTTCCCTGACCCTGAGTGTCCGACTCCATGAGACGGTGGTTTTCTCTGCCCCTGGCGGTCCGAGGTCGTTCCCGCTGCACAGATTCATGCGCCAGGGCCTCCTGCAGATAATTCACTTTGGTTTAGTGCGCTATCTGTAATAGCACCCGAGATATCACCAGATATATATTGGATTTTTCCTTGACCCTGACAGTCCGACCACATGAGACGGTGGTTTTCTCGGCCCCTGGTGGTCGGAGGTCGATCCCGCTGCACAGATTCATGCGCCAGGGCCTCCTACAGATAATGCACTTTGATTTATTGCGCTATCTGTAATAGCACCCGAGATATCACCAGATATATATTGGATTTATACCTGACCCTGAGTGTCCGACCCCATGAGACGGTGGTTTTCTCGGCCCCTGGTGGTGGGAGGTCGTTCCCGCTGCACAGATTCATGCAACAGGGCTTCCTGCAGACAATTCACTTTGGTTTATTGCGCTATCTTTAATAGCACCCGAGATATCACCATATATATATTGGATTTTTCCCTGACCCTGAGTGTCCGACTCCATGAGACGGTAGTTTTCTCGGCCCCTGGTGGTCCGAGGTCGATCCCGCTGCACAGATTCATGCGCTAGGGCCTCCTGCAGACAATGCACTTTGATTTGTTGTACTACATCTAATAGCACCCGAGGTATCATCAGATATATATTGGATTTTTCCCTGACCCTGAGTGTCCGGCCCCGTGAGACGGTAGTTTTCTCGGTCCCTGGTGGTCCGAGGTCGTTCCCGCTGCACAGATTCATGCGCTAGGGCCTCCTGCAGACAATGCACTTTGATTTGTTGCGCTATCCGTAATAGCACCCGAGATATCACCAGATATATATTGGATTCTTCCCTGACCCTGACAGTCCGGCCCCATGTGTCGATGGTTTTCTCGATCCCTCGTGGTCCGAGGTCGATCCCGCCGAACAGATTCATGCGCCAGGGCTTCCTGCAGACAATTCACTTTGGTTTATTGCGCTATCCGTAATAGCACCCGAGATATCACCAGATATATGCTGGATTTTTACATGACCTTGGGTGACGGATTCCGAATATCTGTAATTTTCTCGGCGCCTGCTGGTCCGAGGTCGTTCCTGCTGCACAGATTCATTCGCCAGAGCCTCCTACAGACAATGCACTTTGATTTATTGCGCTATCTGTAATAGCACCCGAGATATCACCAGATATATATTGGATTTTTCCCTGACCCTGAGTGTCCGGCCCCATGAGACGGTAGTTTTCTCGGCCCCTGGTGGTCCGAGGTCGATCCCGCTGCACAGATTCATGCGCTAGGGCCTCCTGCAGACAATTCACTTTGATTTATTGCGCTATCTGTAATAGCACCCGAGGTATCACCAGATATATATTGGATTTTTCCCTGACCCTGACAGTCCGGCCCAATGAGACGGTGATTTTCTCGGCCCCGGGGGGTCCGAGGTCAATCCCGCTGAACAGATTCATGCGCTAGGGCCTCCTGCAGACAATGCACTTTGATTTATTGCGCTATCTGTAATAGCACCCGAGATATCACCATATATATATTGGATTTTTCCTTGACCCTGACAGTCCGACCACATGAGACGGTGGTTTTCTCGGCCCCTGGTGGTCGGAGGTCGATCCCGCTGCACAGATTCATGCAACAGGGCTTCCTGCAGACAATTCACTTTGGTTTATTGAGCTATCTTTAATAGCACCCGAGATATCACCATATATATATTGGATTTTTCCCTGACCCTGAGTGTCCGACTCCATGAGACGGTGGTTTTCTCGGCCCCTGGTGGTCCGAGGTCGATCCCGCTGCACAGATTCATGCGCTAGGGCTTCCTGCAGACAATTCACTTTGGTTTATTGCGCTATCTGTAATAGCACCCGAGATATCACCAGATATATGCTGGATTTTTACATGACCTTGGGTGACGGATTACGAATACCTGTAATTTTCTCGGCGCCTGGTGGTCCGAGGTCGTTCCTACTGCACAGATTCATTCGCCAGTGCCTCCTACACACAATGCACTTTGATTTATTGCGCTATCTCTAATAGCACCCGAGATATCACCAGTTGTATATTGGATTTTTCCCTGACCCTGACAGTCCGGCCCCATGAGACGGTGATTTTCTCGGCCCCTGGTGGTCCGAGGTCGTTCCCGCTGCACAGATTCATGCGCCAGGTCCTCCTGCAGACAATGCACTTCGACTTATTGCGCTATCACTAATAGCACCCGAGATATCACCAGATATATATTGGATTTTTCCCTGACACTGACAGTCCGGGCCCATGAGACGGTGATTTTCTCGGCCCCTGGTGGTCCGAGGTCGTTCCCGCTGCACAGGTTCATGCGCCAGGGCCTCCTACAGACAAAGCACTTTGGTTTATTGCGCTATCTGTAATAGCACCCGAGATATCACCAGATATATGCTGGATTTTTACATGACCTTGGGTGACGGATTACGAATACCTGTAATTTTCTCGGCGCCTGGTGTTCCGAGGTCGTTCCCGCTGCACAGATTCATGCTCCAGGGCCTCCTACAGACAATGCACTTTGATTTATTGCGCTATCTCTAATAGCACCCGAGATATCACCAGATATATATTGGATTTTTCCCTGACCCTGACAGTCCGGCCCCATGAGACGGTGATTTTCTCGGCCCCTGGTGGTCCGAGGTCGTTCCCGCTGCACAGATTCATGCGGCAGGGCCTCCTGCAGACAATGCACTTTGATTTAACGCGCTATCTGTAATAGCACCCGAGGTATCACCATATATATATATTGGATTTTCCCCTGACCCTGAGTGTCCGGCCCCATGAGACGGTGGGTTTCTCGGCCCCTGTTGGTCCGAGGTCGTTCCCGCTGCAAAGATTCATGCGCCAGGGCCTCCTGCAGACAATGCACTTTGATTTATTGCGCTATCTGTAATAGCACCCAAGATGTCACAAGATATATATTGGATTTTTCCTTGACCCTGAGTGTCCCACCCCATGAGACTGTGGTTTTCTCGGCCCCTGGTAGTCCGAGGTCGTTCCCGCTGCACAGATTCATGCGCCAGGGCCTCCTACAGACAATGCACTTTGATTTATTGGGCTATATGTAATAGCACCCGAGATATCACCAGATATATATTGGATTTTTCCCTATGCCTGAGTGTCCGGCCCCATGTGACGGTGATTTTCTCGGCCCCTGGTGGTCCGAGGTTGATCCCGCTGCACAGATTCATGCGCCAGGGCCCAATGCAGATAATTCACTTTGGTTTATCGTGCTATCTGTAATAGCACCCGAGATATCACAAGATATATATTGGATTTTTCCCTGACCCTGACAGTCCGGCCCCATGAGACGGTGATTTTCTCGGCCCCTGCTGGTCCGAGGTCGTTGCCGCTGCACAGATTCATGTGCTAGGGCCTCCTGCAGACAATGCACTTTGATTTATTGCGCTATCTCTAATAGCACCCGAGATATCACCAGATATACATTGTATTTTTCCTTGACCCTGACAGTCCGGCCCCATGTGTCGATGGTTTTCTCGGCCCCTGGTGGTCCGAGGTCGTTCCCGCTGAACAGATTCATGCGCCAGGGCCCACTGCAGATAATTCACTTTGGTTTAGTGCGCTATCTGTAAGAGCACCCGAGATATCACCAGGTATATATTGAATTTTTCCCCGACCCTGAGTGTCCGGCCCCATGTGTCGGTGGTTTTCTCGGCCCCTTGTGGTCGGAGGTCGATCCCGCTGCACAGATTCATGCGTCAGAGCCTCCTGCGGAAAATGCACTTTGATTTATTGCGCTATCTCTAAAAGCACCCGAGATATCACCAGATATATATTGGATTTTTCCCTGACCCTGACTGTCCGGCCCCGTGAGACGGTGATTTTCTCGGCCCCTGGTGGTCCGAGGTCGTTCCCGCTGCACAGATTCATGTGCTAGGGCCTCCTACAGACAATGCACTTTGATTTATTGCGCTATCTGTAATAGCACCCGAGATATCACCAGATATATATTGGATTTTTCCCTGACCCTGAGTGTCCGACTCCATGAGACGGTGGTTTTCTCGGCCCCTGGCGGTCCGAGGTCGTTCCCGCTGCACAGATTCATGCGCCAGGGCCTCCTGCAGATGATTCACTTTGGTTTAGTGCGCTATCTGTAATAGCACCCGAGATATCACCAGATATATATTGGATTTTTCCCTGACCCTGAGTGTCCGACTCCATGAGACGGTGGTTTTCTCGGCCCCTGGCGGTCCGAGGTCGTTCCCGCTGCACAGATTCATGCGCCAGGGCCTCCTGCAGATAATTCACTTTGGTTTAGTGCGCTAACTGTAATAGCACCCGAGATATCACCGGATATATATTGGATTCTTCCCTGACCCTGAGTGTCCGACTCCATGAGACGGTGGTTTTCTCGGCCCCTGGTGGTCGGAGGTCGTTCCCGCTGCACAGATTGATGCGCCAGGGCTTCCTGCAGACAATTCACTTTGGTTTATTGCGCTATCTGTAATAGCACCCGAGATATCACCATATATATATTGGATTTTTCCCTGACCCTGAGTGTCCGACTCCATGAGACGGTAGTTTTCTCGGCCCCTGGTGGTCCGAGGACGTTCCCGCTGCGCAGATTCATGCGCTGGGGCCTACTGCAGACAATGCACTTTGATTTATTGCGCTATCTCTAATAGCACCCGAGATATTACCAGATATATATTGGATTTTTCCCTGACCCTGACAGTCCGGCCCCATGAGACGGTGATTTTCTCGGCCCCTGGTGGTCCGAGGTCCTTCCCGCTGCACAGATCCATGCGCCAGGGCTTCCTGCAGACAATGCACTTTGATTTATTGCGCTATCTGTAATAGCACCCGAGATATCACCAGAAATATGCTGGATTTTTACATGACCTTGGGTGACGGATTCCGAATATCTGTAATTTTCTCGGCCCCTGGTGGTCCGAGGTCGTTCCTGCTGCACAGATTCAGTCGCCAGTGCCTCCTACAGACAATGCACTTTGATTTATTGCGCTATCTCTAATACCACCCGAGATATCACCAGATATATATTGGATTTTTCCCTGACCCTGACAGTCCGGCCCCATGAGACGGTGATTTTCTCGGCCCCGGGGGGTCCGAGGTCAATCCCGCTCCACAGATTAATGCGCCAGGGCATCCTACAGACAATGCACTTTGATTTATTGCGCTATCTGTAATAGCAACCGAGATATCACCATATATATATTGGATTTTTCCTTGACCCTGAGAGTCCGACTCCATGAGACAGAGGTTTTCTCGGCCCCTGGTTCTCCGAGGTCGATCCCGCTGCACAGATTCATGCGCCAGGGCCTCCTACAGACAATGCACTTTGATTTATTGCGCTATCTCTAATAGCACCCGAGATATCACCAGATATATATTGGATTTTTCCCTGACCCTGAGTGTCCGGCCCCATGAGACGGTGGTTTTCTCGGCCCCTGGTGGTCGGAGGTCGTTCCCGCTGCACAGATTCCTGCGCCAGGGCTTCCTGCAGACAATGCAGTTTGATAGATTGCGCCATCTCTAATAGCACCTGAGATATCACCAGATATATATTGGATTTATCCCTGACCCTGACAGTCCGACCCCATGAGACGGTGATTTTCTCGGCCCCTGGTGGTCCGAGGTCGTTCCCGCTGCACAGATTCATGCGGCAGGGCCTCCTGCAGACAATGCACTTTGATTTAACGCGTTGTCTGTAATAGCACCCGAGATATCACCATATATATATATTGGATTTTCCCCTGACCCTGAGTGTCCGGCCCCATGAGACGGTGGGTTTCTCGGCCCCTGTTGGTCCGAGGTCGTTCCCGCTGCACAGATTCATGCGCCAGGGCCTCCTGCAGACAATGCACTTTGATTTATTGCGCTATCTGTAACAGCACCCAAGATGTCACCAGATATATATTGGATTTTTCCTTGACCATGAGTGTCCCACCCCATGAGACTGTGGTTTTCTCGGCCCCTGGTAGTCCGAGGTCGTTCCCGCTGCACAGATTCATGCGCCAGGGCCTCCTACAGACAATGCACTTTGATTTATTGGGCTATATGTAATAGCACCCGAGATATCACCAGATATATATTGGATTTTTCCCTATGCCTGAGTGTCCGGCCCCATGTGACGGTGATTTTCTCGGCCCCTGGTGGTCCGAGGTTGATCCCGCTGCACAGATTCATGCGCCAGGGCCCAATGCAGATAATTCACTTTGGTTTATCGTGCTATCTGTAATAGCACCCGAGATATCACAAGATATATATTGGATTTTTCCCTGACCCTGACAGTCCGGCCCCATGAGACGGTGATTTTCTCGGCCCCTGGTGGTCCGAGGTCGTTGCCGCTGCACAGATTCATGTGCTAGGGCCTCCTGCAGACAATGCACTTTGATTTATTGCGCTATCTCTAATAGCACCCGAGATATCACCAGATATACATTGTATTTTTCCTTGACCCTGACAGTCCGGCCCCATGTGTCGATGGTTTTCTCGGCCCCTGGTGGTCCGAGGTCGTTCCCGCTGAACAGATTCATGCGCCAGGGCCCACTGCAGATAATTCACTTTGGTTTAGTGCGCTATCTGTAAGAGCACCCGAGATATCACCAGGTATATATTGAATTTTTCCCCGACCCTGAGTGTCCGGCCCCATGTGTCGGTGGTTTTCTCGGCCCCTGGTGGTGGGAGGTCGTTCCCGCTGCACAGATTCATGCAACAGGGCTTCCTGCAGACAATTCACTTTGGTTTATTGCGCTATCTTTAATAGCACCCGAGATATCACCATATATATATTGGATTTTTCCCTGACCCTGAGTGTCCGACTCCATGAGACGGTAGTTTTCTCGGCCCCTGGTGGTCCGAGGTCGATCCCGCTGCACAGATTCATGCGCTAGGGCCTCCTGCAGACAATGCACTTTGATTTGTTGTACTACATCTAATAGCACCCGAGGTATCATCAGATATATATTGGATTTTTCCCTGACCCTGAGTGTCCGGCCCCGTGAGACGGTAGTTTTCTCGGTCCCTGGTGGTCCGAGGTCGTTCCCGCTGCACAGATTCATGCGCTAGGGCCTCCTGCAGACAATGCACTTTGATTTGTTGCGCTATCCGTAATAGCACCCGAGATATCACCATATATATATTGGATTTTTCCCTGACCCTGAGTGTCCGACTCCATGAGACGGTGGTTTTCTCGGCCCCTGGTGGTCCGAGGTCGATCCCGCTGCACAGATTCATGCGCTAGGGCTTCCTGCAGACAATTCACTTTGGTTTATTGCGCTATCTGTAATAGCACCCGAGATATCACCAGATATATGCTGGATTTTTACATGACCTTGGGTGACGGATTACGAATACCTGTAATTTTCTCGGCGCCTGGTGGTCCGAGGTCGTTCCTACTGCACAGATTCATTCGCCAGTGCCTCCTACACACAATGCACTTTGATTTATTGCGCTATCTCTAATAGCACCCGAGATATCACCAGTTGTATATTGGATTTTTCCCTGACCCTGACAGTCCGGCCCCATGAGACGGTGATTTTCTCGGCCCCTGGTGGTCCGAGGTCGTTCCCGCTGCACAGATTCATGCGCCAGGTCCTCCTGCAGACAATGCACTTCGACTTATTGCGCTATCACTAATAGCACCCGAGATATCACCAGATATATATTGGATTTTTCCCTGACACTGACAGTCCGGGCCCATAAGACGGTGATTTTCTCGGCCCCTGGTGGTCCGAGGTCGTTCCTGCTGCACAGGTTCATGCGCCAGGGCCTCCTGCAGACAAAGCACTTTGGTTTATTGCGCTATCTGTAATAGCACCCGAGATATCACCAGATATATGCTGGATTTTTACATGACCTTGGGTGACGGATTACGAATACCTGTAATTTTCTCGGCGCCTGGTGTTCCGAGGTCGTTCCCGCTGCACAGATTCATGCTCCAGGGCCTCCTACAGACAATGCACTTTGATTTATTGCGCTATCTCTAATAGCACCCGAGATATCACCAGATATATATTGGATTTTTCCCTGACCCTGACAGTCCGGCCCCATGAGACGGTGATTTTCTCGGCCCCGGGGGGTCCGAGGTCAATCCCGCTCCACAGATTAATGCGCCAGGGCATCCTACAGACAATGCACTTTGATTTATTGCGCTATCTGTAATAGCAACCGAGATATCACCATATATATATTGGATTTTTCCTTGACCCTGAGCGTCCGACTCCATGAGACAGAGGTTTTCTCGGCCCCTGGTTCTCCGAGGTCGATCCCGCTGCACAGATTCATGCGCCAGGGCCTCCTACAGACAATGCACTTTGATTTATTGCGCTATCTCTAATAGCACCCGAGATATCACCAGATATATATTGGATTTTTCCCTGACCCTGAGTGTCCGGCCCCATGAGACGGTGGTTTTCTCGGCCCCTGGTGGTCGGAGGTCGTTCCCGCTGCACAGATTCCTGCGCCAGGGCTTCCTGCAGACAATGCAGTTTGATAGATTGCGCCATCTCTAATAGCACCTGAGATATCACCAGATATATATTGGATTTATCCCTGACCCTGACAGTCCGACCCCATGAGACGGTGATTTTCTCGGCCCCTGGTGGTCCGAGGTCGTTCCCGCTGCACAGATTCATGCGGCAGGGCCTCCTGCAGACAATGCACTTTGATTTAACGCGCTATCTGTAATAGCACCCGAGGTATCACCATATATATATATTGGATTTTCCCCTGACCCTGAGTGTCCGGCCCCATGAGACGGTGGGTTTCTCGGCCCCTGTTGGTCCGAGGTCGTTCCCGCTGCAAAGATTCATGCGCCAGGGCCTCCTGCAGACAATGCACTTTGATTTATTGCGCTATCTGTAATAGCACCCAAGATGTCACCAGATATATATTGGATTTTTCCTTGACCCTGAGTGTCCCACCCCATGAGACTGTGGTTTTCTCGGCCCCTGGTAGTCCGAGGTCGTTCCCGCTGCACAGATTCATGCGCCAGGGCCTCCTACAGACAATGCACTTTGATTTATTGGGCTATATGTAATAGCACCCGAGATATCACCAGATATATATTGGATTTTTCCCTATGCCTGAGTGTCCGGCCCCATGTGACGGTGATTTTCTCGGCCCCTGGTGGTCCGAGGTTGATCCCGCTGCACAGATTCATGCGCCAGGGCCCAGTGCAGATAATTCACTTTGGTTTATCGTGCTATCTGTAATAGCACCCGAGATATCACAAGATATATATTGGATTTTTCCCTGACCCTGACAGTCCGGCCCCATGAGACGGTGATTTTCTCGGCCCCTGCTGGTCCGAGGTCGTTGCCGCTGCACAGATTCATGTGCTAGGGCCTCCTGCAGACAATGCACTTTGATTTATTGCGCTATCTCTAATAGCACCCGAGATATCACCAGATATACATTGTATTTTTCCTTGACCCAGACAGTCCGGCCCCATGTGTCGATGGTTTTCTCGGCCCCTGGTGGTCCGAGGTCGTTCCCGCTGAACAGATTCATGCGCCAGGGCCCACTGCAGATAATTCACTTTGGTTTAGTGCGCTATCTGTAAGAGCACCCGAGATATCACCAGGTATATATTGAATTTTTCCCCGACCCTGAGTGTCCGGCCCCATGTGTCGGTGGTTTTCTCGGCCCCTTGTGGTCGGAGGTCGATCCCGCTGCACAGATTCATGCGTCAGAGCCTCCTGCGGAAAATGCACTTTGATTTATTGCGCTATCTCTAAAAGCACCCGAGATATCACCAGATATATATTGGATTTTTCCCTGACCCTGACTGTCCGGCCCCGTGAGACGGTGATTTTCTCGGCCCCTGGTGGTCCGAGGTCGTTCCCGCTGCACAGATTCATGTGCTAGGGCCTCCTACAGACAATGCACTTTGATTTATTGCGCTATCTGTAATAGCACCCGAGATATCACCAGATATATATTGGATTTTTCCCTGACCCTGAGTGTCCGACTCCATGAGACGGTGGTTTTCTCGGCCCCTGGCGGTCCGAGGTCGTTCCCGCTGCACAGATTCATGCGCCAGGGCCTCCTGCAGATGATTCACTTTGGTTTAGTGTGCTATCTGTAATAGCACCCGAGATATCACCAGATATATATTGGATTTTTCCCTGACCCTGAGTGTCCGACTCCATGAGACGGTGGTTTTCTCGGCCCCTGGCGGTCCGAGGTCGTTCCCGCTGCACAGATTCATGCGCCAGGGCCTCCTGCAGATAATTCACTTTGGTTTAGTGCGCTAACTGTAATAGCACCCGAGATATCACCGGATATATATTGGATTCTTCCCTGACCCTGAGTGTCCGACTCCATGAGACGGTGGTTTTCTCGGCCCCTGGTGGTCGGAGGTCGTTCCCGCTGCACAGATTCATGCGCCAGGGCTTCCTGCAGACAATTCACTTTGGTTTATTGCGCTATCTGTAATAGCACCCGAGATATCACCATATATATATTGGATTTTTCCCTGACCCTGAGTGTCCGACTCCATGAGACGGTAGTTTTCTCGGCCCCTGGTGGTCCGAGGTCGATCCCGCTGCACAGATTCATGCGATAGGGCCTCCTGCAGACAATGCACTTTGATTTGTTCCGCTATCTCTAATAGCACCCGAGATATCACCAGATATATATTGGATTTTTCCCTGACCCTGACAGTCCGGCCCCATGAGACGGTGATTTTCTCGGCCCCTGGTGGTCCGAGGACGTTCCCGCTGCGCAGATTCATGCGCTGGGGCCTACTGCAGACAATGCACTTTGATTTATTGCGCTATCTCTAATAGCACCCGAGATATTACCAGATATATATTGGATTTTTCCCTGACCCTGACAGTCCGGCCCCATGAGACGGTGATTTTCTCGGTCCCTGGTGGTCCGAGGTCCTTCCCGCTGCACAGATCCATGCGCCAGGGCTTCCTGCAGACAATGCACTTTGATTTATTGCGCTATCTGTAATAGCACCCGAGATATCACCAGAAATATGCTGGATTTTTACATGACCTTGGGTGACGGATTCCGAATATCTGTAATTTTCTCGGCCCCTGGTGGTCCGAGGTCGTTCCTGCTGCACAGATTCAGTCGCCAGTGCCTCCTACAGACAATGCACTTTGATTTATTGCGCTATCTGTAATAGCACCGGAGATATCACCTGATATATATTGGATTTTTCCCTGACCGTGACAGTTCGGCCCCATGAGACGGTGATTTTCTCGGCCCCTGGTGGTCCGAGGACGTTCCCGCTGCGCAGATTCATGCGCTGGGGCCTACTGCAGACAATGCACTTTGATTTATTGCGCTATCTGTAATAGCACCGGAGATATCACCAGATATATATTGGATTTATCCCTGACCCTGACAGTCCGACCCCATGAGACGGTGATTTTCTCGGCCCCTGGTGGTCCGAGGTCGTTCCCGCTGCACAGATTCATGCGGCAGGGCCTCCTGCAGACAATGCACTTTGATTTAACGCGTTGTCTGTAATAGCACCCGAGATATCACCATATATATATATTGGATTTTCCCCTGACCCTGAGTGTCCGGCACCATGAGACGGTGGGTTTCTCGGCCCCTGTTGGTCCGAGGTCGTTCCCGCTGCACAGATTCATGCGCCAGGGCCTCCTGCAGACAATGCACTTTGATTTATTGCGCTATCTGTAACAGCACCCAAGATGTCACCAGATATATATTGGATTTTTCCTTGACCATGAGTGTCCCACCCCATGAGACTGTGGTTTTCTCGGCCCCTGGTAGTCCGAGGTCGTTCCCGCTGCACAGATTCATGCGCCAGGGCCTCCTACAGACAATGCACTTTGATTTATTGGGCTATATGTAATAGCACCCGAGATATCACCAGATATATATTGGATTTTTCCCTATGCCTGAGTGTCCGGCCCCATGTGACGGTGATTTTCTCGGCCCCTGGTGGTCCGAGGTTGATCCCGCTGCACAGATTCATGCGCCAGGGCCCAATGCAGATAATTCACTTTGGTTTATCGTGCTATCTGTAATAGCACCCGAGATATCACAAGATATATATTGGATTTTTCCCTGACCCTGACAGTCCGGCCCCATGAGACGGTGATTTTCTCGGCCCCTGGTGGTCCGAGGTCGTTGCCGCTGCACAGATTCATGTGCTAGGGCCTCCTGCAGACAATGCACTTTGATTTATTGCGCTATCTCTAATAGCACCCGAGATATCACCAGATATACATTGTATTTTTCCTTGACCCTGACAGTCCGGCCCCATGTGTCGATGGTTTTCTCGGCCCCTGGTGGTCCGCGGTCGTTCCCGCTGAACAGATTCATGCGCCAGGGCCCACTGCAGATAATTCACTTTGGTTTAGTGCGCTATCTGTAAGAGCACCCGAGATATCACCAGGTATATATTGAATTTTTCCCCGACCCTGAGTGTCCGGCCCCATGTGTCGGTGGTTTTCTCGGCCCCTTGTGGTCGGAGGTCGATCCCGCTGCACAGATTCATGCGTCAGAGCCTCCTGCGGAAAATGCACTTTGATTTATTGCGCTATCTCTAAAAGCACCCGAGATATCACCAGATATATATTGGATTTTTCCCTGACCCTGACTGTCCGGCCCCGTGAGACGGTGATTTTCTCGGCCCCTGGTGGTCCGAGGTCGTTCCCGCTGCACAGATTCATGTGCTAGGGCCTCCTACAGACAATGCACCTTGATTTATTGCGCTATCTGTAATAGCAGCCGAGATATCACCATATATATATATATTGGATTTTCCCCTGACCCTGAGTGTCCGGCCCCACGAGACGGTGGGTTTCTCGGCCCCTGTTGGTCCAAGGTCGATCCCGCTGCACAGGCTCATGTGCCAGGGCCTCCTACAGACAATGCACTTTGATTTATTGCGCTATCTCTAATAGCACCCGAGATATCACCAGATATACATTGTATTTTTCCTTGACCCTGACAGTCCGGCCCCATGTGTCGATGGTTTTCTCGGCCCCTGGTGGTCCGAGGTCGTTCCCGCTGAACAGATTCATGCGCCAGGGCCCACTGCAGATAATTCACTTTGGTTTAGTGCGCTATCTGTAAGAGCACCCGAGATATCACCAGATATATATTGAATTTTTCCCCGACCCTGAGTGTCCGGCCCCATGTGTCGGTGGTTTTCTCGGCCCCTTGTGGTCGGAGGTCGATCCCGCTGCACAGATTCATGCGTCAGAGCCTCCTGCGGAAAATGCACTTTGATTTATTGCGCTATCTCTAAAAGCACCCGAGATATCACCAGATATATATTGGATTTTTCCCTGACCCTGACAGTCCGGCCCCATGAGACGGTGATTTTCTCGGCCCCTGGTGGTCCGAGGTCGTTCCCGCTGCACAGATTCTTACGCTAGGGCCTCCTGCAGACAATGCACTTTGATTTATTTCGCTATCTCTAATAGCACCCGAGATATCAACAGATATATATTGGATTTTTGCCTGACCCTGACAGTCCGGCCCCATGAGACGGTGATTTTCTCGGCCCCTGGTGGTCCGAGGACGTTCCCGCTGCACAGATTCATGCGCCAGGGTCTCCTGCAGGCAATGCACTTTGATTTATTGCGCTATCTCTAATAGCACCCGAGATATCACCAGATATACATTGTATTTTTCCTTGACCCTGACAGTCCGGCCCCATGTGTCGATGGTTTTCCCGGCCCCTGGTGGTCCGAGGTCGTTCCCGCTGAACAGATTCATGCGCCAGGGCCCACTGCAGATAATTCACTTTGGTTTAGTGCGCTGTCTGTAAGAGCACCCGAGATATCACCAGATATATATTGAATTTTTCCCCGACCCTGAGTGTCCGGCCCCATGTGTCGGTTGTTTTCTCGGCCCCTTGTGGTCGGAGGTCGATCCCGCTGCACAGATTCATGCGTCAGAGCCTCCTGCGGAAAATGCACTTTGATTCATTGCGCTATCTGTAATAGCACCCGAGATATCACCATATATATTGGATTTTCCCCCGACCCTGAGTGTCCGGCCCCATGAGACGGTGGTTTTCTCGGCCCCTGGTGGTCCGAGGTCGGTCGCGCTGCACAGATTCATGCGGCAGGGCCTCCTGCAGACAATGCACTTTGATTTATTGCGCTATCTGTAATAGCAGCCGAGATATCACCAGATATATATTGGATTTTTCCCTGACCCTGAGTGTCCGGCCCCATGAGACGGTGGTTTTCTCGGCCCCTAGTGGTCGGAGGTCGTTCCCGCTGCACAGATTCCTGCGCCAGGGCTTCCTGCAGACAATGCAGTTTGATAGATTGCGCCATCTCTAATAGCACCTGAGATATCACCAGATATATATTGGATTTATCCCTGACCCTGACAGTCCGACCCCATGAGACGGTGATTTTCTCGGCCCCTGGTGGTCCGAGGTCGTTCCCGCTGCACAGATTCATGCGGCAGGGCCTCCTGCAGACAATGCACTTTGATTTAACGCGTTGTCTGTAATAGCACCCGAGATATCACCATATATATATATTGGATTTTCCCCTGACCCTGAGTGTCCGGCCCCATGAGACGGTGGGTTTCTCGGCCCCCGTTGGTCAGAGGTCGTTCCCGCTGCACAGATTCATGCGCCAGGGCCTCCTGCAGAAAATTCACTTTGGTTTATCGTGCTATCTGTAATAGCACCCGAGATATCACAAGATATATATTGGATTTTTCCCTGACCCTGATTGTCCGACTCCATGAGACGGTGGTTTTCTCGGCCCCTGGCGGTCCGAGGTCGTTCCCGCTGCACAGATTCATGCGCCAGGGCCTCCTGCAGATAATTCACTTTGGTTTAGTGCGCTATCTGTAATAGCACCCGAGATATCACCAGATATATATTGGATTTTTCCCTGACCCTGAGTGTCCGACTCCATGAGACGGTGGTTTTCTCGGCCCCTGGCGGTCCGAGGTCGTTCCCGCTGCACAGATTCATGCGCCAGGGCCTCCTGCAGATAATTCACTTTGGTTTAGTGCGCTATCTGTAATAGCACCCGAGATATCACCGGATATATATTGGATTCTTCCCTGACCCTGAGTGTCCGACTCCATGAGACGGTGGTTTTCTCGGCCCCTGGTGGTCCGAGGTCGAACCCGCTGCACAGATTCATGCGCTAGGGCCTCCTGCAGACAATGCACTTTGATTTATTGCGCTATCTGTAATAGCACCCGAGATATCACCAGATATATATTGGATTTTTCCCTGACCCTGACAGTCCGGCCCCATGTGTCGATGGTTTTCTCGATCCCTCGTGGTCCGAGGTCGATCCCGCTGAACAGATTCATGCGCCAGGGCTTCCTACAGACAATGCACTTTGATTTATTGCGCTATCTGTAACAGCACCCGAGGTATCACCAGATATATATTGGATTTTTCCCTGACCCTGACAGTCCGGCCCAATGAGACGGTGATTTTCTCGGCCCCTGGTGGTCCGAGGTCGTTCCCGCTGCACAGATTCATGCGCTAGGGCCTCCTGCAGACAATGCACTTTGATAGATTGCGCTATCTCTAATAGCACCCGAGATATCACCAGATATATATTGGATTTATCCCTGACCCTGACAGTCCGACCCCATGAAACGGTGGTTTTCTCGGCCCCTGGTGGTCGGAGGTCGTTCCCGCTGCACAGATTCATGCGCCAGGGCTTCCTGCAGACAATTCACTTTGGTTTATTGCGCTATCTGTAATAGCACCCGTGATATCACCAGATATATGCTGGATTTTTACATGACCTTGGGTGACGGATTACGAATACCTGTAATTTTCTCGGCGCCTGGTGGTCCGAGGTCGTTCCTACTGCACAGAATCATTCGCCAGTGCCTCCTACACACAATGCACTTTGATTTATTGCGCTATCTCTAATAGCACCCGAGATATCACCAGATGTATATTGGATTTTTCCCTGACCCTGAGTGTCCGACTCCATGAGACGGTGGTTTTCTCGGCCCCTGGCGGTCCGAGGTCGTTCCCGCTGCACAGATTCATGCGCCAGGGCCTCCTGCAGATAATTCACTTTGGTTTAGTGCGCTATCTGTAATAGCACCCGAGATATCACCGGATATATATTGGATTCTTCCCTGACCCTGAGTGTCCGACTCCATGAGACGGTGGTTTTCTCGGCCCCTGGTGGTCCGAGGTCGATCCCGCTGCACAGATTCATGCGCTAGGGCCTCCTGCAGACAATGCACTTTGATTTATTGCGCTATCTGTAATAGCACCCGAGATATCACCAGATATATATTGGATTTTTCCCTGACCCTGAGTGTCCGACTCCATGAGACGGTGGTTTTCTCGGCCCCTGGCGGTCCGAGGTCGTTCCCGCTGCACAGATTCATGCGCCAGGGCCTCCTGCAGATAATTCACTTTGGTTTAGTGCGCTATCTGTAATAGCACCCGAGATATCACCGGATATATATTGGATTCTTCCCTGACCCTGAGTGTCCGACTCCATGAGACGGTGGTTTTCTCGGCCCCTGGTGGTCCGAGGTCGATCCCGCTGCACAGATTCATGCGCTAGGGCCTCCTGCAGACAATGCACTTTGATTTATTGCGCTATCTGTAATAGCACCCGAGATATCACCAGATATATATTGGATTTTTCCCTGACCCTGACAGTCCGGCCCCATGTGTCGATGGTTTTCTCGATCCCTCGTGGTCCGAGGTCGATCCCGCTGAACAGATTCATGCGCCAGGGCTTCCTACAGACAATGCACTTTGATTTATTGCGCTATCTGTAACAGCACCCTAGGTATCACCAGATATATATTGGATTTTTCCATGACCCTGACAGTCCGGCCCCATGAGACGGTAGTTTTCTCGGCCCCTGGTGGTCCGAGGTCCTTCCCGCTGCACAGATTCATTCGCCAGTGCCTCCTACAGACAATGCACTTTGATTTATTGCGCTATCTCCAATAGCACCCGAGATATCACCATATATATATTGGATTTTTCCCTGACCCTGAGTGTCCGACTCCATGAGACGGTAGTTTTCTCGGCCCCTGGTGTTCCGAGGTCGATCCCGCTGCACAGATTCATGCGCTAGGGCCTCCTGCAGACAATGCACTTTGATTTGTTGCGCTATCTCTAATAGCACCCGAGATATCACCAGATATATATTGGATTTTTCCCTGACCCTGACAGTCCGGCCCCATGAGACGGTGATTTTCTCGGCCCCTGGTGGTCCGAGGACGTTCCCGCTGCGCAGATTCATGCGCTGGGGCCTACTGCAGACAATGCACTTTGATTTATTGCGCTATCTCTAATAGCACCCGAGATATCACCAGATATATATTGGATTTTTCCCTGACCCTGACAGTCCTTCCCCATGAGACGGTGATTTTCTCCGCCCCTGGTGGTCCGAGGTCCTTCCCGCTGCACAGATCCATGCGCCAGGGCTTCCTGCAGACAATGCACTTTGATTTATTGCGCTATCTGTAATAGCACCCGAGATATCACCAGAAATATGCTGGATTTTTACATGACCTTGGGTGACGGATTAAGAATATCTGTAATTTTCTCGGCCCCTGGTGGTCCGAGGTCGTTCCTGCTGCACAGATTCAGTCGCCAGTGCCTCCTACAGACAATGCACTTTGATTTATCGCGCTATCTGTAATAGCACCCGAGATATCACCTGATATATATTGGATTTTTCCCTGACCGTGACAGTTCGGCCCCATGAGACGGTGATTTTCTCGGCCCCTGGTGGTCCGAGGTCGTTCCCGCTGCACAGATTCATGCTCCAGGGCCTCCTACAGACAATGCACTTTGATTTATTGCGCTATCTCTAATAGCACCCGAGATATCACCAGATATATATTGGATTTTTCCCTGACCCTGACAGTCCGGCCCCATGAGACGGTGATTTTCTCGGCCCCGAGGGGACCGAGGTCGTTCCCGCTGCACAGATTCATGCGGCAGGGCCTCCTGCAGACAATGCACTTTGATTTAACGCGTTATCTGTAATAGCACCCGAGATATCACCATATATATATATTGGATTTTCCCCTGACCCTGAGTGTCCGGCCCCATGAGACGGTGGGTTTCTCGGCCCCTGTTGGTCCGAGGTCGTTCCCGCTGCACAGATTCATGCGCCAGGGCCTCCTGCAGACAATGCACTTTGATTTATTGCGCTATCTGTAATAGCACCCAAGATGTCACCAGATATATATTGGATTTTTCCTTGACCCTGAGTGTCCCACCCCATGAGACTGCGGTTTTCTCGGCCCCTGGTAGTCCGAGGTCGTTCCCGCTGCACAGATTCATGCGCCAGGGCCCAATGCAGATAATTCACTTTGGTTTATCGTGCTATCTGTAATAGCACCCGAGATATCACAAGATATATATTGGATTTTTCCCTGACCCTGACAGTCCGGCCCCATGTGTCGATGGTTTTCTCGATCCCTCGTGGTCCGAGGTCGATCCCGCTGAACAGATTCATGCGCCAGGGCTTCCTACAGACAATGCACTTTGATTTATTGCGCTATCTGTAACAGCACCCGAGGTATCACCAGATATATATTGGATTTTTCCCTGACCCTGACAGTCCGGCCCAATGAGACGGTGATTTTCTCGGCCCCTGGTGGTCCGAGGTCGTTCCCGCTGCACAGATTCATGCGCTAGGGCCTCCTGCAGACAATGCACTTTGATAGATTGCGCTATCTCTAATAGCACCCGAGATATCACCAGATATATATTGGATTTATCCCTGACCCTGACAGTCCGACCCCATGGGACGGTGGTTTTCTCGGCCCCTGGTGGTCGGAGGTCGTTCCCGCTGCACAGATTCATGCGCCAGGGCTTCCTGCAGACAATTCACTTTGGTTAATTGCGCTATCTGTAATAGCACCCGAGATATCACCAGATATATGCTGGATTTTTACATGACCTTGGGTGACGGATTACGAATACCTGTAATTTTCTCGGCGCCTGGTGGTCCGAGGTCGTTCCTACTGCACAGATTCATTCGCCAGTGCCTCCTACACACAATGCACTTTGATTTATTGCGCTATCTCTAATAGCACCCGAGATATCACCAGATGTATATTGGATTTTTCCCTGACCCTGACAGTCCGGCCCCATGAGACGGTGATTTTCTCGGCCCCTGGTGGTCCGAGGTCGTTCCCGCTGCACAGATTCATGCGCCAGGTCCTCCTGCAGACAATGCACTTCGACTTATTGCGCTATCACTAATAGCACCCGAGATATCACCAGATATATATTGTATTTTTCCCTGACACTGACAGGCCGGCCCCATGAGACGGTGATTTTCTCGGCCCCTGGTGGTCCGAGGTCGTTCCCGCAGCACAGGTTCATGCGCCAGGGCCTCCTACAGACAAAGCACTTTGGTTTATTGCGCTATCTGTAATAGCACCCGAGATATCACCAGATATATGCTGGATTTTTACATGACCTTGGGTGACGGATTACGAATACCTGTAATTTTCTCGGCGCCTGGTGTTCCGAGGTCGTTCCCGCTGCACAGATTCATGCGCCAGTGCCTCCTACAGATTATGCACTTTGATTTATTGCGCTATCTCTAATAGCACCCGAGATATCACCAGATATACATTGTATTTTTCCTTGACCCTGACAGTCCGGCCCCATGTGTCGATGGTTTTCCCGGCCCCTGGTGGTCCGAGGTCGTTCCCGCTGAACAGATTCATGCGCCAGGGCCCACTGCAGATAATTCACTTTGGTTTAGTGCGCTGTCTGTAAGAGCACCCGAGATATCACCAGATATATATTGGATTTTTCCCTGACCCTGAGTGTCCGGCCCCATGAGACGGTGATTTTCTCGGCCCCTTGTGGTCGGAGGTCGATCCCGCTGCACAGATTCATGCGTCAGAGCCTCCTGCGGAAAATGCACTTTGATTCATTGCGCTATCTGTAATAGCACCCGAGATATCACCATATATATTGGATTTTCCCCCGACCCTGAGTGTCCGGCCCCATGAGACGGTGGTTTTCTCGGCCCCTGGTGGTCCGAGGTCGTTCCTGCTGCACAGATTCAGTCGCCAGTGCCTCCTACAGACAATGCACTTTGATTTATCGCGCTATCTGTAATAGCACCCGAGATATCACCTGATATATATTGGATTTTTCCCTGACCGTGACAGTTCGGCCCCATGAGACGGTGATTTTCTCGGCCCCTGGTGGTCAGAGGTCGTTCCCGCTGCACAGATTCATGCGCCAGGGCCTCCTGCAGAAAATTCACTTTGGTTTATCGTGCTATCTGTAATAGCACCCGAGATATCACAAGATATATATTGGATTTTTCCCTGACCCTGATTGTCCGACTCCATGAGACGGTGGTTTTCTCGGCCCCTGGCGGTCCGAGGTCGTTCCCGCTGCACAGATTCATGCGCCAGGGCCTCCTGCAGATAATTCACTTTGGTTTAGTGCGCTATCTGTAATAGCACCCGAGATATCACCAGATATATATTGGATTTTTCCCTGACCCTGAGTGTCCGACTCCATGAGACGGTGGTTTTCTCGGCCCCTGGCGGTCCGAGGTCGTTCCCGCTGCACAGATTCATGCGCCAGGGCCTCCTGCAGATAATTCACTTTGGTTTAGTGCGCTATCTGTAATAGCACCCGAGATATCACCGGATATATATTGGATTCTTCCCTGACCCTGAGTGTCCGACTCCATGAGACGGTGGTTTTCTCGGCCCCTGGTGGTCCGAGGTCGATCCCGCTGCACAGATTCATGCGCTAGGGCCTCCTGCAGACAATGCACTTTGATTTATTGCGCTATCTGTAATAGCACCCGAGATATCACCAGATATATATTGGATTTTTCCCTGACCCTGACAGTCCGGCCCCATGTGTCGATGGTTTTCTCGATCCCTCGTGGTCCGAGGTCGATCCCGCTGAACAGATTCATGCGCCAGGGCTTCCTACAGACAATGCACTTTGATTTATTGCGCTATCTGTAACAGCACCCGAGGTATCACCAGATATATATTGGATTTTTCCCTGACCCTGACAGTCCGGCCCAATGAGACGGTGATTTTCTCGGCCCCTGGTGGTCCGAGGTCGTTCCCGCTGCACAGATTCATGCGCTAGGGCCTCCTGCAGACAATGCACTTTGATAGATTGCGCTATCTCTAATAGCACCCGAGATATCACCAGATATATATTGGATTTATCCCTGACCCTGACAGTCCGACCCCATGAGACGGTGGTTTTCTCGGCCCCTGGTGGTCGGAGGTCGTTCCCGCTGCACAGATTCATGCGCCAGGGCTTCCTGCAGACAATTCACTTTGGTTTATTGCGCTATCTGTAATAGCACCCGAGATATCACCAGATATATGCTGGATTTTTACATGACCTTGGGTGACGGATTACGAATACCTGTAATTTTCTCGGCGCCTGGTGGTCCGAGGTCGTTCCTACTGCACAGAATCATTCGCCAGTGCCTCCTACACACAATGCACTTTGATTTATTGCGCTATCTCTAATAGCACCCGAGATATCACCAGATGTATATTGGATTTTTCCCTGACCCTGAGTGTCCGACTCCATGAGACGGTGGTTTTCTCGGCCCCTGGCGGTCCGAGGTCGTTCCCGCTGCACAGATTCATGCGCCAGGGCCTCCTGCAGATAATTCACTTTGGTTTAGTGCGCTATCTGTAATAGCACCCGAGATATCACCGGATATATATTGGATTCTTCCCTGACCCTGAGTGTCCGACTCCATGAGACGGTGGTTTTCTCGGCCCCTGGTGGTCCGAGGTCGATCCCGCTGCACAGATTCATGCGCTAGGGCCTCCTGCAGACAATGCACTTTGATTTATTGCGCTATCTGTAATAGCACCCGAGATATCACCAGATATATATTGGATTTTTCCCTGACCCTGAGTGTCCGACTCCATGAGACGGTGGTTTTCTCGGCCCCTGGTGGTCCGAGGTCGATCCCGCTGCACAGATTCATGCGCTAGGGCCTCCTGCAGACAATGCACTTTGATTTATTGCGCTATCTGTAATAGCACCCGAGATATCACCAGATATATATTGGATTTTTCCCTGACCCTGACAGTCCGGCCCCATGTGTCGATGGTTTTCTCGATCCCTCGTGGTCCGAGGTCGATCCCGCTGAACAGATTCATGCGCCAGGGCTTCCTACAGACAATGCACTTTCATTTATTGCGCTATCTGTAACAGCACCCTAGGTATCACCAGATATATATTGGATTTTTCCATGACCCTGACAGTCCGGCCCCATGAGACGGTAGTTTTCTCGGCCCCTGGTGGTCCGAGGTCCTTCCCGCTGCACAGATTCATTCGCCAGTGCCTCCTACAGACAATGCACTTTGATTTATTGCGCTATCTCCAATAGCACCCGAGATATCACCATATATATATTGGATTTTTCCCTGACCCTGAGTGTCCGACTCCATGAGACGGTAGTTTTCTCGGCCCCTGGTGTTCCGAGGTCGATCCCGCTGCACAGATTCATGCGCTAGGGCCTCCTGCAGACAATGCACTTTGATTTGTTGCGCTATCTCTAATAGCACCCGAGATATCACCAGATATATATTGGATTTTTCCCTGACCCTGACAGTCCGGCCCCATGAGACGGTGATTTTCTCGGCCCCTGGTGGTCCGAGGACGTTCCCGCTGCGCAGATTCATGCGCTGGGGCCTACTGCAGACAATGCACTTTGATTTATTGCGCTATCTCTAATAGCACCCGAGATATCACCAGATATATATTGGATTTTTCCCTGACCCTGACAGTCCTTCCCCATGAGACGGTGATTTTCTCCGCCCCTGGTGGTCCGAGGTCCTTCCCGCTGCACAGATCCATGCGCCAGGGCTTCCTGCAGACAATGCACTTTGATTTATTGCGCTATCTGTAATAGCACCCGAGATATCACCAGAAATATGCTGGATTTTTACATGACCTTGGGTGACGGATTAAGAATATCTGTAATTTTCTCGGCCCCTGGTGGTCCGAGGTCGTTCCTGCTGCACAGATTCAGTCGCCAGTGCCTCCTACAGACAATGCACTTTGATTTATCGCGCTATCTGTAATAGCACCCGAGATATCACCTGATATATATTGGATTTTTCCCTGACCGTGACAGTTCGGCCCCATGAGACGGTGATTTTCTCGGCCCCTGGTGGTCCGAGGTCGTTCCCGCTGCACAGATTCATGCTCCAGGGCCTCCTACAGACAATGCACTTTGATTTATTGCGCTATCTCTAATAGCACCCGAGATAACACCAGATATATATTGGATTTTTCCCTGACCCTGACAGTCCGGCCCCATGAGACGGTGATTTTCTCGGCCCCGAGGGGACCGAGGTCGTTCCCGCTGCACAGATTCATGCGGCAGGGCCTCCTGCAGACAATGCACTTTGATTTAACGCGTTATCTGTAATAGCACCCGAGATATCACCATATATATATATTGGATTTTCCCCTGACCCTGAGTGTCCGGCCCCATGAGACGGTGGGTTTCTCGGCCCCTGTTGGTCCGAGGTCGTTCCCGCTGCACAGATTCATGCGCCAGGGCCTCCTGCAGACAATGCACTTTGATTTATTGCGCTATCTGTAATAGCACCCAAGATGTCACCAGATATATATTGGATTTTTCCTTGACCCTGAGTGTCCCACCCCATGAGACTGCGGTTTTCTCGGCCCCTGGTAGTCCGAGGTCGTTCCCGCTGCACAGATTCATGCGCCAGGGCCCAATGCAGATAATTCACTTTGGTTTATCGTGCTATCTGTAATAGCACCCGAGATATCACAAGATATATATTGGATTTTTCCCTGACCCTGACAGTCCGGCCCCATGTGTCGATGGTTTTCTCGATCCCTCGTGGTCCGAGGTCGATCCCGCTGAACAGATTCATGCGCCAGGGCTTCCTACAGACAATGCACTTTGATTTATTGCGCTATCTGTAACAGCACCCGAGGTATCACCAGATATATATTGGATTTTTCCCTGACCCTGACAGTCCGGCCCAATGAGACGGTGATTTTCTCGGCCCCTGGTGGTCCGAGGTCGTTCCCGCTGCACAGATTCATGCGCTAGGGCCTCCTGCAGACAATGCACTTTGATAGATTGCGCTATCTCTAATAGCACCCGAGATATCACCAGATATATATTGGATTTATCCCTGACCCTGACAGTCCGACCCCATGGGACGGTGGTTTTCTCGGCCCCTGGTGGTAGGAGGTCGTTCCCGCTGCACAGATTCATGCGCCAGGGCTTCCTGCAGACAATTCACTTTGGTTAATTGCGCTATCTGTAATAGCACCCGAGATATCACCAGATATATGCTGGATTTTTACATGACCTTGGGTGACGGATTACGAATACCTGTAATTTTCTCGGCGCCTGGTGGTCCGAGGTCGTTCCTACTGCACAGATTCATTCGCCAGTGCCTCCTACACACAATGCACTTTGATTTATTGCGCTATCTCTAATAGCACCCGAGATATCACCAGATGTATATTGGATTTTTCCCTGACCCTGACAGTCCGGCCCCATGAGACGGTGATTTTCTCGGCCCCTGGTGGTCCGAGGTCGTTCCCGCTGCACAGATTCATGCGCCAGGTCCTCCTGCAGACAATGTACTTCGACTTATTGCGCTATCACTAATAGCACCCGAGATATCACCAGATATATATTGTATTTTTCCCTGACACTGACAGGCCGGCCCCATGAGACGGTGATTTTCTCGGCCCCTGGTGGTCCGAGGTCGTTCCCGCAGCACAGGTTCATGCGCCAGGGCCTCCTACAGACAAAGCACTTTGGTTTATTGCGCTATCTGTAATAGCACCCGAGATATCACCAGATATATGCTGGATTTTTACATGACCTTGGGTGACGGATTACGAATACCTGTAATTTTCTCGGCGCCTGGTGTTCCGAGGTCGTTCCGGCTGCACAGATTCATTCGCCAGTGCCTCCTACAGACAATGCACTTTGATTTATTGCGCTATCTCTAATAGCACCCGAGGTATCACCAGATATATATTGGATTTTTCCCTGACCCTGACAGTCCGGCCCCATGAGACGGTAGTTTTCTCGGCCCCTGGTGGTCCGAGGTCCTTCCCGCTGCACAGATTCATGCGCCAGGGCCTCCTGCAGACAATGCACTTTGATTTATTGCGCTATATCTAATAGCACCCGAGATATCACCAGATATATATTGGATTTTTCCCTGACCCTGACAGTCCGGCCCCATGAGACGGTGATTTTCTCCGCCCCTGGTGGTCCGAGGTCCTTCCCGCTGCACAGATCCATGCGCCAGGGCTTCCTGCAGACAATGCACTTTGATTTATTGCGCTATCTGTAATAGCACCCGAGATATCACCAGAAATATGCTGGATTTTTACATGACCTTGGGTGACGGATTCCGAATATCTGTAATTTTCTCGGCCCCTGGTGGTCCGAGGTCGTTCCTGCTGCACAGATTCAGTCGCCAGTGCCTCCTACAGACAATGCACTTTGATTTATTGCGCTATCTGTAATAGCACCCGAGATATCACCTGATATATATTGGATTTTTCCCTGACCGTGACAGTTCGGCCCCATGAGACGGTGATTTTCTCGGCCCCTGGTGGTCCGAGGTCGTTCCCGCTGCACAGATTCCTGCGCCAGGGCTTCCTGCAGACAACGCAGTTTGATAGATTGCGCCATCTCCAATAGCACCTGAGATATCACCAGATATATATTGGATTTATCCCTGACCCTGACAGTCCGACCCCATGAGACGGTGATTTTCTCGGCCCCTGGTGGTCCGAGGTCGTTCCCGCTGCACAGATTCATGCGGCAGGGCCTCCTGCAGACAATGCACTTTGATTTAACGCGCTATCTGTAATAGCACCCGAGATATCACCATATATATATATTGGATTTTCCCCTGACCCTGAGTGTCCGGCCCCATGAGACGGTGGGTTTCTCGGCCCCTGTTGGTCCGAGGTCGATCCCGCTGCACAGACTCATGCGCCAGGGCCTCCTACAGACAATGCACTTTGATTTATTGCGCTATCTCTAATAGCACCCGAGATATCACCAGATATACATTGTATTTTTCCTTGACCCTGACAGTCCGTCCCCATGTGTCGATGGTTTTCTCGGCCCCTGGTGGTCCGAGGTCGTTCCCGCTGAACAGATTCATGCGCCAGGGCCCACTGCAGATAATTCACTTTCGTTTAGTGCGCTATCTGTAAGAGCACCCGAGATATCACCAGATATATATTGAATTTTTCCCCGACCCTGAGTGTCCGGCCTCATGTGTCGGTGGTTTTCTCTGCGCCTTGTGGTCGGAGGTCGATCCCGCTGCACAGATTCATGCGTCAGAGCCTCCTGCGGAAAATGCACTTTGATTTATTGCGCTATCTCTAATAGCACCTGAGATATCACCATATATATATATTGGATTTTCCCCTGACCCTGAGTGTCCGGCCCCACGAGACGGTGGGTTTCTCGGCCCCTGTTGGTCCGAGGTCGATCCCGCTGCACAGACTCATGCGCCAGGGCCTCCTACAGACAATGCACTTTGATTTATTGCGCTATCTCTAATAGCACCCGAGATATCACCAGATATATATTGTATTTTTCCTTGACCCTGACAGTCCGGCCCCATGTGTCGATGGGTTTCTCGGCCCCTGGTGTTCCGAGGTCGTTCCGGCTGCACAGATTCATTCGCCAGTGCCTCCTACAGACAATGCACTTTGATTTATTGCGCTATCTCTAATAGCACCCGAGGTATCACCAGATATATATTGGATTTTTCCCTGACCCTGACAGTCCGGCCCCATGAGACGGTAGTTTTCTCGGCCCCTGGTGGTCCGAGGTCCTTCCCGCTGCACAGATTCATGCGCCAGGGCCTCCTGCAGACAATGCACTTTGATTTATTGCGCTATATCTAATAGCACCCGAGATATCACCAGATATATATTGGATTTTTCCCTGACCCTGACAGTCCGGCCCCATGAGACGGTGATTTTCTCCGCCCCTGGTGGTCCGAGGTCCTTCCCGCTGCACAGATCCATGCGCCAGGGCTTCCTGCAGACAATGCACTTTGATTTATTGCGCTATCTGTAATAGCACCCGAGATATCACCAGAAATATGCTGGATTTTTACATGACCTTGGGTGACGGATTCCGAATATCTGTAATTTTCTCGGCCCCTGGTGGTCCGAGGTCGTTCCTGCTGCACAGATTCAGTCGCCAGTGCCTCCTACAGACAATGCACTTTGATTTATTGCGCTATCTGTAATAGCACCCGAGATATCACCTGATATATATTGGATTTTTCCCTGACCGTGACAGTTCGGCCCCATGAGACGGTGATTTTCTCGGCCCCTGGTGGTCCGAGGTCGTTCCCGCTGCACAGATTCCTGCGCCAGGGCTTCCTGCAGACAACGCAGTTTGATAGATTGCGCCATCTCCAATAGCACCTGAGATATCACCAGATATATATTGGATTTATCCCTGACCCTGACAGTCCGACCCCATGAGACGGTGATTTTCTCGGCCCCTGGTGGTCCGAGGTCGTTCCCGCTGCACAGATTCATGCGGCAGGGCCTCCTGCAGACAATGCACTTTGATTTAACGCGCTATCTGTAATAGCACCCGAGATATCACCATATATATATATTGGATTTTCCCCTGACCCTGAGTGTCCGGCCCCATGAGACGGTGGGTTTCTCGGCCCCTGTTGGTCCGAGGTCGATCCCGCTGCACAGACTCATGCGCCAGGGCCTCCTACAGACAATGCACTTTGATTTATTGCGCTATCTCTAATAGCACCCGAGATATCACCAGATATACATTGTATTTTTCCTTGACCCTGACAGTCCGTCCCCATGTGTCGATGGTTTTCTCGGCCCCTGGTGGTCCGAGGTCGTTCCCGCTGAACAGATTCATGCGCCAGGGCCCACTGCAGATAATTCACTTTCGTTTAGTGCGCTATCTGTAAGAGCACCCGAGATATCACCAGATATATATTGAATTTTTCCCCGACCCTGAGTGTCCGGCCTCATGTGTCGGTGGTTTTCTCTGCGCCTTGTGGTCGGAGGTCGATCCCGCTGCACAGATTCATGCGTCAGAGCCTCCTGCGGAAAATGCACTTTGATTTATTGCGCTATCTCTAATAGCACCTGAGATATCACCATATATATATATTGGATTTTCCCCTGACCCTGAGTGTCCGGCCCCACGAGACGGTGGGTTTCTCGGCCCCTGTTGGTCCGAGGTCGATCCCGCTGCACAGACTCATGCGCCAGGGCCTCCTACAGACAATGCACTTTGATTTATTGCGCTATCTCTAATAGCACCCGAGATATCACCAGATATATATTGTATTTTTCCTTGACCCTGACAGTCCGGCCCCATGTGTCGATGGGTTTCTCGGCCCCTGGTGGTCCGAGGTCGTTCCTGCTGCACAGATTCATGCGCCAGGGTCTCCTGCAGACAATGCAATTTGATTTATTGCGCCATCTCTAATAGCACCCGAGATATCACCAGATATATATAGGATTTTTGCCTGACCCTGACAGTCCGGCCCCATGGGACGGTGATTTTCTCGGCCCCTGGTGGTCCGAGGTCCTTCCCGCTGTACAGATTCATGCGCCAGGGCTTCCTGCAGACAATTCACTTTGGTTTATTGCGCTATCTGTAATAGCACCCGAGATATCACCAGATATATGCTGGATCTTTACATGACCTTCGGTGACGGATTCCGAATATCTGTAATTTTCTCGGCGCCTGGTGGTCCGAGGTCGTTCCTGCTGCACAGATTCATTCGCTAGTGCCTCCTACAGACAATGCACTTTGATTTATTGCGCTATCTCTAATAGCACCCCAGATATCACCAGATATATATTGGATTTTTCCCTGACCCTGAGTGTCCCACCCCTCCTACAGTCAATGCACTTTGATTCATTGCGCTGTCTGTGATAGCACCCGAGATATCACCATATATATATTGGATTCTCCCCTGAGCCTGAGTGTCCGGCCCCATGAGACGGTGGTTTTCTCGGCCCCTGGTGTTCCGAGGTCGTTCCCGCTGCACAGATTCATGCGGCAGGGCCCCCTGCAGATAATTCTCTTTGATTTATTGCGCTATCTCTAATAGCACCCGAGATATCGCCAGATATATATTGCATTTTTCTCCGACCCAGAGTGTCCGGCTCCATGAGACGGTGGTTTTCTCGGCCCCTAGTGTTCCGAGGTCGTTCCTGCTGCACAGATTCATTCGCCAGTGCCTCCTACAGACAATGCACTTTTATTTATTGCGCTATCTCTAATAGCACCGGAGATATCACCAGATATATATTGGATTTATCCCTGACCCTGACAGTCCGACCCCATGAGACGGAAGTTTTCTCGGCCCCTGATGGTCCGAGGTCGTTCCCGCTGCACAGATTCATGCGCCAGGGCCTCCTGCAAACAATGCACTTTGATTTATTGCGCTATCTGTAATAGCAGCCGAGATATCACCAGACTTATATTGGATTTTTCCCTGACCCTGTGTGTCCGACCCCATGAGACGCTGGTTTTCTCGGCCCCTGGTGGTCCGAGGTCGTTCCCGCTGCACAGATTCATGCGCCAGTGCCTCCTGCAGACAATGCACTTTGATTTATTTAGCTATCTTTAATAGCACCCGAGATATCACCAGATATATATTGGATTTATCCCTGACCCTGACAGTCCGACCCCATGAGACGGAGGTTTTCTCGGCCCCTGGTGGTCCGAGGTCGTTCCCGCTGCACAGATTCATGCGCCAGGGCCCCCTATAGATATATCACTTTGGTTTATTGCGCTATCTGTAATAGCAGCCGAGATATCACCAGATTTATATTGGATTTTTCCCTGACCCTGAGTGTCCGACCCCATGAGACGGTGGTTTTCTCGGCACCTGGTGGTCCGAGGTCGTTCCCGCTGCACAGATTCATGCGGCAGGGCCTCCTACAGACAATGCACTTTGATTTATTGCGCTATCTGTAATAGCACCCAAGATATCACCAGATATATATTGGATTTTTCCCTGGCCCTGAGTGTACCACCCCATGAGACGGTGGTTCTCTCGGCCCCTGCTGGTCCGAGGTCGTTCCCGCTGCACGGATTCATGCGCCAGTGCCTCCTACAGACAATGCACTTTGATTTATTTCGCTATCTCTAATAGCAGCCGAGATATCACCAGATATATATTGGATTTTTCCCTGACCCTGACAGTCCGGCCCCGTGAGACGGTGATTTTCTCGGCCCCTGGTGGTCCGAGGTCGTTCCCGCTGCACAGATTCATGTGCTAGGGCCTCCTACAGACAATGCACTTTGATTTATTGCGCTATCTGTAATAGCAGCCGAGATATCACCATATATATATATTGGATTTTCCCCTGACCCTGAGTGTCCGGCCCCACGAGACGGTGGGTTTCTCGGCCCCTGTTGGTCCGAGGTCGATCCCGCTGCACAGACTCATGCGCCAGGGCCTCCTACAGACGATGCACTTTGATTTATTGCGCTATCTCTAATAGCACCCGAGATATCACCAGATATATATTGTATTTTTCCTTGACCCTGACAGTCCGGCCCCATGTGTCGATGGGTTTCTCGGCCCCTGGTGGTCCGAGGTCGTTCCCGCTGCACAGATTCATGCGCCAGGGTCTCCTGCAGACAATGCAATTTGATTTATTGCGCCATCTCTAATAGCACCCGAGATATCACCAGATATATATAGGATTTTTGCCTGACCCTGACAGTCCGGCCCCATGGGACGGTGATTTTCTCGGCCCCTGGTGGTCCGAGGTCCTTCCCGCTGCACAGATTCATGCGCCAGGGCTTCCTGCAGACAATTCACTTTGGTTTATTGCGCTATCTGTAATAGCACCCGAGATATCACCAGATATATGCTGGATCTTTACATGACCTTCGGTGACGGATTCCGAATATCTGTAATTTTCTCGGCGCCTGGTGGTCCGAGGTCGTTCCTGCTGCACAGATTCATTCGCTAGTGCCTCCTACAGACAATGCACTTTGATTTATTGCGCTATCTCTAATAGCACCCCAGATATCACCAGATATATATTGGATTTTTCCCTGACCCTGAGTGTCCCACCCCATGAGACGGTGGTTCTCTCGGCCCCTGCTGGTCCGAGGTCGTTCCCGCTGCACAGATTCATGCGCCAGTGCCTCCTACAGACAATGCACTTTGGTTTATTGCGCTATTTCTAATAGCACCCGAGATATCACCAGATATATGCTGTATTTTTACATGACATTGGGTGGCCGATTCCAAATATCTCTAATTTTCTTGGCGCCTGGTGGTCCGAGGTCGTTCCTGCTGCACAGATTCATTCGCCAGTGCCTCCTACAGTCAATGCACTTTGATTCATTGCGCTGTCTGTGATAGCACCCGAGATATCACCATATATATATTGGATTCTCCCCTGACCCTGAGTGTCCAGCCCCATGAGACGGTGGTTTTCTCGGCCCCTGGTGTACCGAGGTCGTTCCCGCTGCACAGATTCATGCGGCAGGGCCCCCTGCAGATAATTCTCTTTGATTTATTGCGCTATCTCTAATAGCACCCGAGATATCACCAGATATATATTGCATTTTTCTCCGACCCAGAGTGTCCGGCTCCATGAGACGGTGGTTTTCTCGGCCCCTAGTGTTCCGAGGTCGTTCCTGCTGCACAGATTCATTCGCCAGTGCCTCCTACAGACAATGCACTTTTATTTATTGCGCTATCTCTAATAGCACCGGAGATATCACCAGATATATATTGGATTTATCCCTGACCCTGACAGTCCGACCCCATGAGACGGAAGTTTTCTCGGCCCCTGATGGTCCGAGGTCGTTCCCGCTGCACAGATTCATGCGCCAGGGCCTCCTGCAAACAATGCACTTTGATTTATTGCGCTATCTGTAATAGCAGCCGAGATATCACCAGACTTATATTGGATTTTTCCCTGACCCTGTGTGTCCGACCCCATGAGACGCTGGTTTTCTCGGCCCCTGGTGGTCCGAGGTCGTTCCCGCTGCACAGATTCATGCGCCAGGGCCTCCTGCAAACAATGCACTTTGATTTATTGCGCTATCTGTAATAGCAGCCGAGATATCACCAGATTTATATTGGATTTTTCCCTGACCCTGAGTGTCCGACCCCATGAGACGGTGGTTTTCTCGGCACCTGGTGGTCCGAGGTCGTTCCCGCTGCACAGATTCATGTGCTACGGCCTCCTGCAGACAATGCACTTTGATTTATTTCGCTATCTCTAATAGCACCCGAGATATCAACAGATATATATTGGATTTTTCCCTGACCCTGACAGTCCGGCCCCATGAGACGGAAGTTTTCTCGGCCCCTGATGGTCCGAGGTCGTTCCCGCTGCACAGATTCATGCGCCAGGGCCTCCTATAGATATATCACTTTGGTTTATTGCGCTATCTGTAATAGCAGCCGAGATATCACCAGATTTATATTGGATTTTTCCCTGACCCTGAGTGTCCGACCCCATGAGACGGTGGTTTTCTCGGCCCCTGGTGGTCCGAGGTCGTTCCCGCTGCACAGATTCATGTGCTAGGGCCTCCTGCAGACAATACACTTTGATTTATTTCGCTATCTCTAATAGCACCCGAGATATCAACAGATACATATTGGATTTTTCCCTGACCCTGACAGTCCGGCCCCATGTGACGGTGATTTTCTCGGCCCCTGGTGGTCCGAGGTCGTTCCCACTGCACAGATTAATGCGCCAGGGTCACCTGCAGACAATGCACTTTGATTTATTGCGTCATCTCTAATAGCACCCGAGATATCACCAGATATATATTGGATTTATCCCTGACCCTGACAGTCCGACCCCATGAGACGGAGGTTTTCTCGGCCCCTGGTGGTCCGAGGTCGTTCCCGCTGCACAGATTCATGCGCCAGGGCCCCCTATAGATATATCACTTTGGTTTATTGCGCTATCTGTAATAGCAGCCGAGATATCACCAGATTTATATTGGATTTTTCCCTGACCCTGAGTGTCCGACCCCATGAGACGGTGGTTTTCTCGGCACCTGGTGGTCCGAGGTCGTTCCCGCTGCACAGATTCATGCGGCAGGGCCTCCTACAGACAATGCACTTTGATTTATTGCGCTATCTGTAATAGCACCCAAGATATCACCAGATATATATTGGATTTTTCCCTGGCCCTGAGTGTACCACCCCATGAGACGGTGGTTCTCTCGGCCCCTGCTGGTCCGAGGTCGTTCCCGCTGCACGGATTCATGCGCCAGTGCCTCCTACAGACAATGCACTTTGGTTTATTGCGCTATCTCTAATAGCACCCGAGATATCACCAGATATATGCTGGATTTTTACATGACCTTGGTTGACGGATTCCAAATATCTGTAATTTTCTGTGCGCCTGGTGGTCCGAGGTCGGTCCCGCTGCACAGATTCATGCACCAGGGCCTCCTACAGACAATGCACTTTGATTTATTTCGCTATCTCTAATAGCAGCCGAGATATCACCAGATATATATTGGATTTTTCCCTGACCCTGACAGTCCGGCCCCGTGAGACGGTGATTTTCTCGGCCCCTGGTGGTCCGAGGTCGTTCCCGCTGCACAGATTCATGTGCTAGGGCCTCCTACAGACAATGCACTTTGATTTATTGCGCTATCTGTAATAGCAGCCGAGATATCACCATATATATATATTGGATTTTCCCCTGACCCTGAGTGTCCGGCCCCACGAGACGGTGGGTTTCTCGGCCCCTGTTGGTCCGAGGTCGATCCCGCTGCACAGACTCATGCGCCAGGGCCTCCTACAGACGATGCACTTTGATTTATTGCGCTATCTCTAATAGCACCCGAGATATCACCAGATATATATTGTATTTTTCCTTGACCCTGACAGTCCGGCCCCATGTGTCGATGGGTTTCTCGGCCCCTGGTGGTCCGAGGTCGTTCCCGCTGCACAGATTCATGCGCCAGGGTCTCCTGCAGACAATGCAATTTGATTTATTGCGCCATCTCTAATAGCACCCGAGATATCACCAGATATATATAGGATTTTTGCCTGACCCTGACAGTCCGGCCCCATGGGACGGTGATTTTCTCGGCCCCTGGTGGTCCGAGGTCCTTCCCGCTGCACAGATTCATGCGCCAGGGCTTCCTGCAGACAAATCACTTTGGTTTATTGCGCTATCTGTAATAGCACCCGAGATATCACCAGATATATGCTGGATCTTTACATGACCTTCGGTGACGGATTCCGAATATCTGTAATTTTCTCGGCGCCTGGTGGTCCGAGGTCGTTCCTGCTGCACAGATTCATTCGCTAGTGCCTCCTACAGACAATGCACTTTGATTTATTGCGCTATCTCTAATAGCACCCCAGATATCACCAGATATATATTGGATTTTTCCCTGACCCTGAGTGTCCCACCCCATGAGACGGTGGTTCTCTCGGCCCCTGCTGGTCCGAGGTCGTTCCCGCTGCACAGATTCATGCGCCAGTGCCTCCTACAGACAATGCACTTTGGTTTATTGCGCTATTTCTAATAGCACCCGAGATATCACCAGATATATGCTGTATTTTTACATGACATTGGGTGGCCGATTCCAAATATCTCTAATTTTCTGGGCGCCTGGTGGTCCGAGGTCGTTCCTGCTGCACAGATTCATTCGCCAGTGCCTCCTACAGTCAATGCACTTTGATTCATTGCGCTGTCTGTGATAGCACCCGAGATATCACCATATATATATTGGATTCTCCCCTGACCCTGAGTGTCCGGCCCCATGAGACGGTGGTTTTCTCGGCCCCTGGTGTTCCGAGGTCGTTCCCGCTGCACAGATTCATGCGGCAGGGCCCCCTGCAGATAATTCTCTTTGATTTATTGCGCTATCTCTAATAGCACCCGAGATATCACCAGATATATATTGCATTTTTCTCCGACCCAGAGTGTCCGGCTCCATGAGACGGTGGTTTTCTCGGCCCCTAGCGTTCCGAGGTCGTTCCTGCTGCACAGATTCATTCGCCAGTGCCTCCTACAGACAATGCACTTTTATTTATTGCGCTATCTCTAATAGCACCGGAGATATCACCAGATATATATTGGATTTATCCCTGACCCTGACAGTCCGACCCCATGAGACGGAAGTTTTCTCGGCCCCTGATGGTCCGAGGTCGTTCCCGCTGCACAGATTCATGCGCCAGGGCCTCCTGCAAACAATGCACTTTGATTTATTGCGCTATCTGTAATAGCAGCCGAGATATCACCAGACTTATATTGGATTTTTCCCTGACCCTGTGTGTCCGACCCCATGAGACGCTGGTTTTCTCGGCCCCTGGTGGTCCGAGGTCGTTCCCGCTGCACAGATTCATGCGCCAGGGCCTCCTGCAAACAATGCACTTTGATTTATTGCGCTATCTGTAATAGCAGCCGAGATATCACCAGATTTATATTGGATTTTTCCCTGACCCTGAGTGTCCGACCCCATGAGACGGTGGTTTTCTCGGCACCTGGTGGTCCGAGGTCGTTCCCGCTGCACAGATTCATGTGCTACGGCCTCCTGCAGACAATGCACTTTGATTTATTTCGCTATCTCTAATAGCACCCGAGATATCAACAGATATATATTGGATTTTTCCCTGACCCTGACAGTCCGGCCCCATGAGACGGAAGTTTTCTCGGCCCCTGATGGTCCGAGGTCGTTCCCGCTGCACAGATTCATGCGCCAGGGCCTCCTATAGATATATCACTTTGGTTTATTGCGCTATCTGTAATAGCAGCCGAGATATCACCAGATTTATATTGGATTTTTCCCTGACCCTGAGTGTCCGACCCCATGAGACGGTGGTTTTCTCGGCCCCTGGTGGTCCGAGGTCGTTCCCGCTGCACAGATTCATGTGCTAGGGCCTCCTGCAGACAATACACTTTGATTTATTTCGCTATCTCTAATAGCACCCGAGATATCAACAGATACATATTGGATTTTTCCCTGACCCTGACAGTCCGGCCCCATGAGACGGTGATTTTCTCGGCCCCTGGTGGTCCGAGGTCGTTCCCACTGCACAGATTAATGCGCCAGGGTCACCTGCAGACAATGCACTTTGATTTATTGCGTCATCTCTAATAGCACCCGAGATATCACCAGATATATATTGGATTTTTGCCTGACCCTGACAGTCCGGCCCCATGGGACGGTGATTTTCTCGGCCCCTGGTGGTCCGAGGTCCTTCCCGCTGCACAGATTCATGCGCCAGGGCTTCCTGCAGACAATTCACTTTGGTTTATTGCGCTATCTGTAATAGCACCCGAGATATTACCAGATATATGCTGGATCTTTACATGACCTTCGGTGACGGATTCCGAATATCTGTAATTTTCTCGGCGCCTGGTGGTCCGAGGTCGTTCCTGCTGCACAGATTCATTCGCTAGTGCCTCCTACAGACAATGCACTTTGATTTATTGCGCTATCTCTAATAGCACCCCAGGTATCACCAGATATATATTGGATTTTTCCCTGACCCTGACAGACCGGCACCATGAGACGGTAGTTTTCTCGGCCCCTGGTGGTCCGAGGTCCTTCCCGCTGCGCAGATTCATGCGCCAGGGCCTCCTGCAGACAATGCACTTTGATTTATTGCGCTATCTCTAATAGCACCCGAGATATCACCAGATATATATTTGATTTTTCGCTGACCCTGACAGTCCGGCCCCATGAGACGGTGGTTTTCTCGGCCCCTGGTAGTCCGAGATCGATCCCGCTGCACAGATTCATGCGCCCGGGACTCCTGCAGATAATTCACTTTGGTTTATTGCGCTATCTCTAATAGCACCCGAGATATCACCAGATATATATTGGATTTTCCCCTGACCCTGAGTGTCCGGCCCCATGAGACGGTGGTTCTCTCGGCCCCTGGTGGTCCGATGTCGTTCCCGCTGCACAGATTCATGCGCCAGGGCCTCCTACAGATCATTCACTTTGGTCTATTGCGCTATCTCTAATAACACCCGAGGTATCACCAGATATATATTGGATTTTTCCCTGACCCTGAGTATCCGGCCCCATGAGACGGTGGTTTTCTCGGCCCCTGGTGGTCCGAGGTCGTTCCCGCTGCACAGATGCATGCGCCAGGGCCTCCTGCAGACAATTCACTTTCGTTTATTGCGCTATCTCTAATATGCACCCGAGATATCACCAGATATATATTGAATTTTCCCCTGACCATGAGTGTCCGGCCCCATGAGACGGTGGTTTTCTCGGCCCCTGGTTGTCCGTGGTCGTTGCCGCTGCACAGATTCATGCGCCAGGGCCTCCCGCAGACAATGCACTTTGATTTATTGCGCTATCTGTAATAGCACCCGAGAAAGCACCATATATATGCTGGATTTTTACATGACTTTGGGTGACGGATACCGAAAATCTGTAATTTTCTCGGCCCCTGGTTGTCCAATGTCGTTCCTGCTGAACAGATTCATGCGCAAGGGCCTCCTACGGACAATTGCACTTTGATTTATTGCGCTATCTCTAATAGCACCCGAGATATCACCACATATATATAGGATTTATCGCTGACCCTGACAGTCCGGCCCCATGAGACGGTGGTTTTCTCGGCCCCTGGTGGTCCGAGATCGTTCCCGCTGCACAGATTCATGCGCCCGGGACTCCTGCAGATAATTCACTTTGGTTTATTGCGCTATCTCTAATAGCACCCGAGATATCACCAGATATTATATTGGATTTTTCCCCGACCCTGACTGTCCGGCCCCATGAGACTGTGGTTTTCTCGGCCCCTGTTGGTCCGATTTCGTTCCCGCTGCACAGATGCATGCGCCAGGGCCTCCTGCAGATAATTCACTTTGTTTTATTGCGCTATCTCTAATAGCACCCGAGATATCACCAGACATATATTGGATTTTTCCCCGAACCTGACCGCCCGGCCCCATGAGACGGTGGTTTTCTCGGACCCTGGTGATCCGAGGTCGTTCCCGCTGCTCAGATTCATGCGCCAGGGCCTCCTGCTGATAATTCACTTTGGTTTATTGCGCTATCTCTAATAGCACCCGAGATATCACCAGATATATATTGGTTTTTCCCCTGACCCTGAGTGTCCGGCCCCATGAGACGGCGGTTTTCTCGGCCCCTGGTGGTCCGATGTTTTTCTCGCTGCCCAGATTCATGCGCCAGGACCTCCTACAGACAATGCACTTTGGTTTATTGCGCTATCTCTAATAGCACCTCAGATATCACCAGATATATATTGGAATTTCCCCTGACCCTTAGTGTCCGGCCCCATGAGACGGCGGTTTTCTCGGCCCCTGGTGATCCGAGGTCGTTCCCGCTGCTCAGATTCATGCGCCAGGGCCTCCTGCTGATAATTCACTTTGGTTTATTGCGCTATCTCTAATAGCACCCGAGATATCACCAGATATATATTGGATTTTCCCCTGACCCTGAGTGTCCGGCCCCATGAGACGGTGGTTTTCTCGGCCCCTGGTGGTCCGAGATCGTTCCCGCTGCACAGATTCATGCGCCCGGGACTCCTGCAGATAATTCACTTTGGTTTATTGCGCTATCTCTAATAGCACCCGAGATATCACCAGATATATATTGGATTTTCCCCTGACCCTGAGTGTCCGGCCCCATGAGACTGTGGTTTTCACGGCCCCTGGTGGTCCGATGTCGTTCCCGCTGCACAGATTCATGCGCCAGGGCCTCCTACAGATCATTCACTTTGGTCTATTGCGTTATCTCTAATACCACTCGAGGTATCACCAGATATATATTGGATTTTTCCCTGACCCTGAGTGTCCGGCCCCATGAGACGGTGGTTTTCTCTGCCCCTGGTGGTCCGAGGTCGTCCCCGCTGCACAGATGCATGCGCCAGGGCCTCCTGCAGACAATTCACTTTCGTTTATTGCGCTGTCTGTAATAGCACCCGAGATATCACCAGATATATGCTGGATTTTTACATGACCTTGGTTGACGGATTCCGAATATCTGTAATTTTCTCGGCCCCTGGTGGTCCGAGGTCGTTCCTGCTGCACAGATTCATTCGCTAGTGCCTCATACAGACAATGCACTTTGATTTATTGCGCTATCTCTAATAGCACCCGAGATATCACCAGATATATGCTGGATTTTTATATGACCCTGAGAGTCCAGACCCATGTGTCGGTGGTTTTCTCGGCCCCTTGTGGTGCGAGGTCGTTCCGGCTGCACAGATTCATGCGCCAGGGCCTCCTGCAGATAATTCGCTTTGGTTTATTGCGCTATCTCTAACAGCACCCGAGATATCACCAGATATATATTGGATTTTCCCCTGACCCTGAGTGTCCGGCCCCATGAGACTGTGGATTTCTCGGCCCCTGGTGGTCCGAGGTCGTTCCCGCTGCACAGATTCATGCGCCAGGGCCTCCTACAGACAATGCACTTTGATTTATTGGGCTATCTGTAATAGCACCCGAGATATCACCAGATATATATTGGATTTTTCCCTGTGCCTGAGTGTCCGGCCCCATGAGACGGTGGTTGTCTCGGTCCCTGGTGGTCCGAGGTCGTTCCCGCTGCACAGATTCATGCGCTAGGGCCTCCTGCAGATAATTCACTTTGGTTTATTGCGCTCTCTCTAATAGCACCCGAGATATCACCAGATATATATTGGATTTTTCCCTGACCCTGAGTGTCCGGCCCCATGAGATGGTGGTTTTCTCGGCCCCTGGTGATCCGAGGTCGTTCCCGCTGCACAGATTGATGCGCCAGGGCCTCCTGCAGACAATTCACTTTGATTTATTGCGCTATCTGTAATAGCACCCGAGATATCACCATATATATATTGGATTTTTCCCTGACCCTGAGTGTCCGACTCCATGAGACGGTGGTTTTCTCGGCCCCTGGCGGTCCGAGGTCGTTCCCGCTGCACAGATTCATGCGCCAGGGCCTCCTGCAGATAATTCACTTTGGTTTAGTGCGCTATCTGTAATAGCACCCGAGATATCACCAGATATATATTGGATTTTTCCCTGACCCTGACAGTCCGGCCCCATGTGTCGATGGTTTTCTCGATCCCTCGTGGTCCGAGGTCGATCCCGCTGAACAGATTCATGCGCCAGGGCTTCCTACAGACAATGCACTTTGATTTATTGCGCTATCTGTAACAGCACCCGAGGTATCACCAGATATATATTGGATTTTTCCCTGACCCTGACAGTCCGGCCCAATGAGACGGTGATTTTCTCGGCCCCTGGTGGTCCGAGGTCGTTCCCGCTGCACAGATTCATGCGCTAGGGCCTCCTGCAGACAATGCACTTTGATAGATTGCGCTATCTCTAATAGCACCCGAGATATCACCAGATATATATTGGATTTATCCCTGACCCTGACAGTCCGACCCCATGGGACGGTGGTTTTCTCGGCCCCTGGTGGTCGGAGGTCGTTCCCACTGCACAGATTCATGCGCCAGGGCTTCCTGCAGACAATTCACTTTGGTTAATTGCGCTATCTGTAATAGCACCCGAGATATCACCAGATATATGCTGGATTTTTACATGACCTTGGGTGACGGATTACGAATACCTGTAATTTTCTCGGCGCCTGGTGGTCCGAGGTCGTTCCTACTGCACAGATTCATTCGCCAGTGCCTCCTACACACAATGCACTTTGATTTATTGCGCTATCTCTAATAGCACCCGAGATATCACCAGATGTATATTGGATTTTTCCCTGACCCTGACAGTCCGGCCCCATGAGACGGTGATTTTCTCGGCCCCTGGTGGTCCGAGGTCGTTCCCGCTGCACAGATTCATGCGCCAGGTCCTCCTGCAGACAATGCACTTCGACTTATTGCGCTATCACTAATAGCACCCGAGATATCACCAGATATATATTGGATTTTTCCCTGACACTGACAGGCCGGCCCCATGAGACGGTGATTTTCTCGGCCCCTGGTGGTCCGAGGTCGTTCCCGCAGCACAGGTTCATGCGCCAGGGCCTCCTACAGACAAAGCACTTTGGTTTATTGCGCTATCTGTAATAGCACCCGAGATATCACCAGATATATGCTGGATTTTTACATGACCTTGGGTGACGGATTACGAATACCTGTAATTTTCTCGGCCCCTGGTGGTCCGAGGTCGTTCCCGCTGCACAGATTCATGCGGCAGGGCCTCCTGCAGACAATGCACTTTGATTTAACGCGCTATCTGTAATAGCACCCGAGATATCACCATATATATATATTGGATTTTCCCCTGACCCTGACAGTCCGGCCCCATGAGACGGTGATTTTCTCGGCCCCTGGAGGTCCGAGGTCGTTGCCGCTGCACAGATTCATGTGCTAGGGCCTCCTGCAGACAATGCACTTTGATTTATTTCGCTATCTCTAATAGCACCCGAGATATCATCAGATATATATTGGATTTTTCCCTGACCCTGACAGTCCGGCCCCGTGAGACGGTGATTTTCTCGGCCCCTGGTGGTCCGAGGTCGTTCCCGCTGCACAGATTCATGTGCTAGGGCCTCCTACAGACAATGCACCTTGATTTATTGCGCTATCTGTAATAGCAGCCGAGATATCACCATATATATATATTGGATTTTCCCCTGACCCTGAGTGTCCGGCCCCACGAGACGGTGGGTTTCTCGGCCCCTGTTGGTCCGAGGTCGATCCCGCTGCACAGACTCATGCGCCAGGGCCTCCTACAGACAATGCACTTTGATTTATTGCGCTATCTCTAATAGCACCCGAGATATCACCAGATATACATTGTATTTTTCCTTGACCCTGACAGTCCGGCCCCATGTGTCGATGGTTTTCTCGGACCCTGGTGGTCCGAGGTCGTTCCCGCTGAACAGATTCATGCGCCAGGGCCCACTGCAGATAATTCACTTTCGTTTAGTGCGCTATCTGTAAGAGCACCCGAGATATCACCAGATATATATTGAATTTTTCCCCGACCCTGAGTGTCCGGCCCCATGTGTCGGTGGTTTTCTCGGCGCCTTGTGGTCGGAGGTCGATCCCGCTGCACAGATTCATGCGTCAGAGCCTCCTGCGGAAAATGCACTTTGATTGATTGCGGTATCTCTAATAGCACCTGAGATATCACCAGATATATATTGGATTTTTCCCTGATCCTGACAGTCCGGCCCCATGAGACGGTGATTTTCTCGGCCCCTGGTGGTCCGAGGTCGTTCCCGCTGCACAGATTCTTGCGCTAGGGCCTCCTGTAGACAATGCACTTTGATTTATTTCGCTATCTCTAATAGCACCCGAGATATCACCAGATATATATTTGATTTTTCCCTGACCCTGACAGTCAGGCCCCATGAGACGGTGATTTTCTCGGCCCCTGGTGGTCCGAGGTCGTTCCCGCTGCACAGATTCATGCGGCAGGGCCTCCTACAGACAATGCACTTTGATTTATTGCGCTATCTGTAATAGCACCCAAGATATCACCAGATATATATTGGATTTTTCCCTGGCCCTGAGTGTACCACCCCATGAGACGGTGGTTCTCTCGGCCCCTGCTGGTCCGAGGTCGTTCCCGCTGCACGGATTCATGCGCCAGTGCCTCCTACAGACAATGCACTTTGGTTTATTGCGCTATCTCTAATAGCACCCGAGATATCACCAGATATATGCTGGATTTTTACATGACCTTGGTTGACGGATTCCAAATATCTGTAATTTTCTGTGCGCCTGGTGGTCCGAGGTCGGTCCCGCTGCACAGATTCATGCACCAGGGCCTCCTACAGACAATGCACTTTGATTTATTTCGCTATCTCTAATAGCAGCCGAGATATCACCAGATATATATTGGATTTTTCCCTGACCCTGACAGTCCGGCCCCGTGAGACGGTGATTTTCTCGGCCCCTGGTGGTCCGAGGTCGTTCCCGCTGCACAGATTCATGTGCTAGGGCCTCCTACAGACAATGCACTTTGATTTATTGCGCTATCTGTAATAGCAGCCGAGATATCACCATATATATATATTGGATTTTCCCCTGACCCTGAGTGTCCGGCCCCACGAGACGGTGGGTTTCTCGGCCCCTGTTGGTCCGAGGTCGATCCCGCTGCACAGACTCATGCGCCAGGGCCTCCTACAGACAATGCACTTTGATTTATTGCGCTATCTCTAATAGCACCCGAGATATCACCAGATATATATTGTATTTTTCCTTGACCCTGACAGTCCGGCCCCATGTGTCGATGGGTTTCTCGGCCCCTGGTGGTCCGAGGTCGTTCCCGCTGCACAGATTCATGCGCCAGGGTCTCCTGCAGACAATGCACTTTGATTTATTGCGCCATCTCTAATAGCACCCGAGATATCACCAGATATATATAGGATTTTTGCCTGACCCTGACAGTCCGGCCCCATGGGACGGTGATTTTCTCGGCCCCTGGTGGTCCGAGGTCCTTCCCGCTGCACAGATTCATGCGCCAGGGCTTCCTGCAGACAATTCACTTTGGTTTATTGCGCTATCTGTAATAGCACCCGAGATATCACCAGATATATGCTGGATCTTTACATGACCTTCGGTGACGGATTCCGAATATCTGTAATTTTCTCGGCGCCTGGTGGTCCGAGGTCGTTCCTGCTGCACAGATTCATTCGCTAGTGCCTCCTACAGACAATGCACTTTGATTTATTGCGCTATCTCTAATAGCACCCCAGATATCACCAGATATATATTGGATTTTTCCCTGACCCTGAGTGTCCCACCCCATGAGACGGTGGTTCTCTCGGCCCCTGCTGGTCCGAGGTCGTTCCCGCTGCACAGATTCATGCGCCAGTGCCTCCTACAGACAATGCACTTTGGTTTATTGCGCTATTTCTAATAGCACCCGAGATATCACCAGATATATGCTGTATTTTTACATGACATTGGGTGGCCGATTCCAAATATCTCTAATTTTCTGGGCGCCTGGTGGTCCGAGGTCGTTCCTGCTGCACAGATTCATTCGCCAGTGCCTCCTACAGTCAATGCACTTTGATTCATTGCGCTGTCTGTGATAGCACCCGAGATATCACCATATATATATTGGATTCTCCCCTGACCCTGAGTGTCCGGCCCCATGAGACGGTGGTTTTCTCGGCCCCTGGTGTTCCGAGGTCGTTCCCGCTGCACAGATTCATGCGGCAGGGCCCCCTGCAGATAATTCTCTTTGATTTATTGCGCTATCTCTAATAGCACCCGAGATATCACCAGATATATATTGCATTTTTCTCCGACCCAGAGTGTCCGGCTCCATGAGACGGTGGTTTTCTCGGCCCCTGGAGTTCCGAGGTCGTTCCTGCTGCACAGATTCATTCGCCAGTGCCTCCTACAGACAATGCACTTTTATTTATTGCGCTATCTCTAATAGCACCGGAGATATCACCAGATATATATTGGATTTATCCCTGACCCTGACAGTCCGACCCCATGAGACGGAAGTTTTCTCGGCCCCTGATGGTCCGAGGTCGTTCCCGCTGCACAGATTCATGCGCCAGGGCCTCCTGCAAACAATGCACTTTGATTTATTGCGCTATCTGTAATAGCAGCCGAGATATCACCAGACTTATATTGGATTTTTCCCTGACCCTGACAGTCCGGCCCCATGAGACGGAAGTTTTCTCGGCCCCTGATGGTCCGAGGTCGTTCCCGCTGCACAGATTCATGCGCCAGGGCCTCCTATAGATATATGACTTTGGTTTATTGCGCTATCTGTAATAGCAGCCGAGATATCACCAGATTTATATTGGATTTTTCCCTGACCCTGTGTGTCCGACCCCATGAGACGCTGGTTTCCTCGGCCCCTGGTGGTCCGAGGTCGTTCCCGCTGCACAGATTCATGTGCTAGGGCCTCCTGCAGACAATACACTTTGATTTATTTCGCTATCTCTAATAGCACCCGAGATATCAACAGATACATATTGGATTTTTCCCTGACCCGGACAGTCCGGCCCCATGAGACGGTGATTTTCTCGGCCCCTGGTGGTCCGAGGTCGTTCCCACTGCACAGATTAATGCGCCAGGGTCACCTGCAGACAATGCACTTTGATTTATTGCGTCATCTCTAATAGCACCCGAGATATCACCAGATATATATTGGATTTTTGCCTGACCCTGACAGTCCGGCCCCATGGGACGGTGATTTTCTCGGCCCCTGGTGGTCCGAGGTCCTTCCCGCTGCACAGATTCATGCGCCAGGGCTTCCTGCAGACAATTCACTTTGGTTTATTGCGCTATCTGTAATAGCACCCGAGATATTACCAGATATATGCTGGATCTTTACATGACCTTCGGTGACGGATTCCGAATATCTGTAATTTTCTCGGCGCCTGGTGGTCCGAGGTCGTTCCTGCTGCACAGATTCATTCGCTAGTGCCTCCTACAGACAATGCACTTTGATTTATTGCGCTATCTCTAATAGCACCCCAGGTATCACCAGATATATATTGGATTTTTCCCTGACCCTGACAGACCGGCACCATGAGACGGTAGTTTTCTCGGCCCCTGGTGGTCCGAGGTCCTTCCCGCTGCGCAGATTCATGCGCCAGGGCCTCCTGCAGACAATGCACTTTGATTTATTGCGCTATCTCTAATAGCACCCGAGATATCACCAGATATATATTTGATTTTTCGCTGACCCTGACAGTCCGGCCCCATGAGACGGTGGTTTTCTCGGCCCCTGGTAGTCCGAGATCGATCCCGCTGCACAGATTCATGCGCCCGGGACTCCTGCAGATAATTCACTTTGGTTTATTGCGCTATCTCTAATAGCACCCGAGATATCACCAGATATATATTGGATTTTCCCCTGACCCTGAGTGTCCGGCCCCATGAGACGGTGGTTCTCTCGGCCCCTGGTGGTCCGATGTCGTTCCCGCTGCACAGATTCATGCGCCAGGGCCTCCTACAGATCATTCACTTTGGTCTATTGCGCTATCTCTAATAACACCCGAGGTATCACCAGATATATATTGGATTTTTCCCTGACCCTGAGTATCCGGCCCCATGAGACGGTGGTTTTCTCGGCCCCTGGTGGTCCGAGGTCGTTCCCGCTGCACAGATGCATGCGCCAGGGCCTCCTGCAGACAATTCACTTTCGTTTATTGCGCTATCTCTAATATGCACCCGAGATATCACCAGATATATATTGAATTTTCCCCTGACCATGAGTGTCCGGCCCCATGAGACGGTGGTTTTCTCGGCCCCTGGTTGTCCGTGGTCGTTGCCGCTGCACAGATTCATGCGCCAGGGCCTCCCGCAGACAATGCACTTTGATTTATTGCGCTATCTGTAATAGCACCCGAGAAAGCACCATATATATGCTGGATTTTTACATGACTTTGGGTGACGGATACCGAAAATCTGTAATTTTCTCGGCCCCTGGTTGTCCAATGTCGTTCCTGCTGAACAGATTCATGCGCAAGGGCCTCCTACGGACAATTGCACTTTGATTTATTGCGCTATCTCTAATAGCACCCGAGATATCACCACATATATATAGGATTTATCGCTGACCCTGACAGTCCGGCCCCATGAGACGGTGGTTTTCTCGGCCCCTGGTGGTCCGAGATCGTTCCCGCTGCACAGATTCATGCGCCCGGGACTCCTGCAGATAATTCACTTTGGTTTATTGCGCTATCTCTAATAGCACCCGAGATATCACCAGATATTATATTGGATTTTTCCCCGACCCTGACTGTCCGGCCCCATGAGACTGTGGTTTTCTCGGCCCCTGTTGGTCCGATTTCGTTCCCGCTGCACAGATGCATGCGCCAGGGCCTCCTATAGATATATCACTTTGGTTTATTGCGCTATCTGTAATAGCAGCCGAGATATCACCAGATTTATATTGGATTTTTCCCTGACCCTGTGTGTCCGACCCCATGAGACGCTGGTTTTCTCGGCCCCTGGTGGTCCGAGGTCGTTCCCGCTGCACAGATTCATGTGCTAGGGCCTCCTGCAGACAATACACTTTGATTTATTTCGCTATCTCTAATAGCACCCGAGATATCAACAGATACATATTGGATTTTTCCCTGACCCGGACAGTCCGGCCCCATGAGACGGTGATTTTCTCGGCCCCTGGTGGTCCGAGGTCGTTCCCACTGCACAGATTAATGCGCCAGGGTCACCTGCAGACAATGCACTTTGATTTATTGCGTCATCTCTAATAGCACCCGAGATATCACCAGATATATATTGGATTTTTGCCTGACCCTGACAGTCCGGCCCCATGGGACGGTGATTTTCTCGGCCCCTGGTGGTCCGAGGTCCTTCCCGCTGCACAGATTCATGCGCCAGGGCTTCCTGCAGACAATTCACTTTGGTTTATTGCGCTATCTGTAATAGCACCCGAGATATTACCAGATATATGCTGGATCTTTACATGACCTTCGGTGACGGATTCCGAATATCTGTAATTTTCTCGGCGCCTGGTGGTCCGAGGTCGTTCCTGCTGCACAGATTCATTCGCTAGTGCCTCCTACAGACAATGCACTTTGATTTATTGCGCTATCTCTAATAGCACCCCAGGTATCACCAGATATATATTGGATTTTTCCCTGACCCTGACAGACCGGCACCATGAGACGGTAGTTTTCTCGGCCCCTGGTGGTCCGAGGTCCTTCCCGCTGCGCAGATTCATGCGCCAGGGCCTCCTGCAGACAATGCACTTTGATTTATTGCGCTATCTCTAATAGCACCCGAGATATCACCAGATATATATTTGATTTTTCGCTGACCCTGACAGTCCGGCCCCATGAGACGGTGGTTTTCTCGGCCCCTGGTAGTCCGAGATCGATCCCGCTGCACAGATTCATGCGCCCGGGACTCCTGCAGATAATTCACTTTGGTTTATTGCGCTATCTCTAATAGCACCCGAGATATCACCAGATATATATTGGATTTTCCCCTGACCCTGAGTGTCCGGCCCCATGAGACGGTGGTTCTCTCGGCCCCTGGTGGTCCGATGTCGTTCCCGCTGCACAGATTCATGCGCCAGGGCCTCCTACAGATCATTCACTTTGGTCTATTGCGCTATCTCTAATAACACCCGAGGTATCACCAGATATATATTGGATTTTTCCCTGACCCTGAGTATCCGGCCCCATGAGACGGTGGTTTTCTCGGCCCCTGGTGGTCCGAGGTCGTTCCCGCTGCACAGATGCATGCGCCAGGGCCTCCTGCAGACAATTCACTTTCGTTTATTGCGCTATCTCTAATATGCACCCGAGATATCACCAGATATATATTGAATTTTCCCCTGACCATGAGTGTCCGGCCCCATGAGACGGTGGTTTTCTCGGCCCCTGGTTGTCCGTGGTCGTTGCCGCTGCACAGATTCATGCGCCAGGGCCTCCCGCAGACAATGCACTTTGATTTATTGCGCTATCTGTAATAGCACCCGAGAAAGCACCATATATATGCTGGATTTTTACATGACTTTGGGTGACGGATACCGAAAATCTGTAATTTTCTCGGCCCCTGGTTGTCCAATGTCGTTCCTGCTGAACAGATTCATGCGCAAGGGCCTCCTACGGACAATTGCACTTTGATTTATTGCGCTATCTCTAATAGCACCCGAGATATCACCACATATATATAGGATTTATCGCTGACCCTGACAGTCCGGCCCCATGAGACGGTGGTTTTCTCGGCCCCTGGTGGTCCGAGATCGTTCCCGCTGCACAGATTCATGCGCCCGGGACTCCTGCAGATAATTCACTTTGGTTTATTGCGCTATCTCTAATAGCACCCGAGATATCACCAGATATTATATTGGATTTTTCCCCGACCCTGACTGTCCGGCCCCATGAGACTGTGGTTTTCTCGGCCCCTGTTGGTCCGATTTCGTTCCCGCTGCACAGATGCATGCGCCAGGGCCTCCTGCAGATAATTCACTTTGTTTTATTGCGCTATCTCTAATAGCACCCGAGATATCACCAGACATATATTGGATTTTTCCCCGAACCTGACCGCCCGGCCCCATGAGACGGTGGTTTTCTCGGACCCTGGTGATCCGAGGTCGTTCCCGCTGCTCAGATTCATGCGCCAGGGCCTCCTGCTGATAATTCACTTTGGTTTATTGCGCTATCTCTAATAGCACCTGAGATATCACCAGATATATATTGGATTTTCCCCTGACCCTGAGTGTCCGGCCCCATGAGACGGCGGTTTTCTCGGCCCCTAGTGGTCCGATGTTTTTCTCGCTGCCCAGATTCATGCGCCAGGACCTCCTACAGACAATGCACTTTGGTTTATTGCGCTATCTCTAATAGCACCTCAGATATCACCAGATATATATTGGAATTTCCCCTGACCCTTAGTGTCCGGCCCCATGAGACGGCGGTTTTCTCGGCCCCTGGTGATCCGAGGTCGTTCCCGCTGCTCAGATTCATGCGCCAGGGCCTCCTGCTGATAATTCACTTTGGTTTATTGCGCTATCTCTAATAGCACCCGAGATATCACCAGATATATATTGGATTTTCCCCTGACCCTGAGCGTCCGGCCCCATGAGACGGTGGTTTTCTCGGCCCCTGGTGGTCCGAGATCGTTCCCGCTGCACAGATTCATGCGCCCGGGACTCCTGCAGATAATTCACTTTGGTTTATTGCGCTATCTCTAATAGCACCCGAGATATCACCAGATATATATTGGATTTTCCCCTGACCCTGAGTGTCCGGCCCCATGAGACTGTGGTTTTCACGGCCCCTGGTGGTCCGATGTCGTTCCCGCTGCACAGATTCATGCGCCAGGGCCTCCTACAGATCATTCACTTTGGTCTATTGCGTTATCTCTAATACCACCCGAGGTATCACCAGATATATATTGGATTTTTCCCTGACCCTGAGTGTCCGGCCCCATGAGACGGTGGTTTTCTCTGCCCCTGGTGGTCCGAGGTCGTTCCCGCTGCACAGATGCATGCGCCAGGGCCTCCTGCAGACAATTCACTTTCGTTTATTGCGCTGTCTGTAATAGCACCCGAGATATCACCAGATATATGCTGGATTTTTACATGACCTCGGTTGACGGATTCCGAATATCTGTAATTTTCTCGGCCCCTGGTGGTCCGAGGTCGTTCCTGCTGCACAGATTCATTCGCCAGTGCCTCATACAGACAATGCACTTTGATTTATTGCGCTATCTCTAATAGCACCCGAGATATCACCAGATATATGCTGGATTTTTATATGACCCTGAGAGTCCAGACCCATGTGTCGGTGGTTTTCTCGGCCCCTTGTGGTGCGAGGTCGTTCCGGCTGCACAGATTCATGCGCCAGGGCCTCCTGCAGATAATTCACTTTGGTTTATTGCGCTATCTCTAACAGCACCCGAGATATCACCAGATATATATTGGATTTTCCCCTGACCCTGAGTGTCCGGCCCCATGAGACTGTGGATTTCTCGGCCCCTGGTGGTCCGAGGTCGTTCCCGCTGCACAGATTCATGCGCCAGGGCCTCCTACAGACAATGCACTTTGATTTATTGGGCTATCTGTAATAGCACCCGAGATATCACCAGATATATATTGGATTTTTCCCTGACCCTGTGTGTCCGACCCCATGAGACGCTGGTTTTCTCGGCCCCTGGTGGTCCGAGGTCGTTCCCGCTGCACAGATTCATGTGCTAGGGCCTCCTGCAGACAATACACTTTGATTTATTTCGCTATCTCTAATAGCACCCGAGATATCAACAGATACATATTGGATTTTTCCCTGACCCGGACAGTCCGGCCCCATGAGACGGTGATTTTCTCGGCCCCTGGTGGTCCGAGGTCGTTCCCACTGCACAGATTAATGCGCCAGGGTCACCTGCAGACAATGCACTTTGATTTATTGCGTCATCTCTAATAGCACCCGAGATATCACCAGATATATATTGGATTTTTGCCTGACCCTGACAGTCCGGCCCCATGGGACGGTGATTTTCTCGGCCCCTGGTGGTCCGAGGTCCTTCCCGCTGCACAGATTCATGCGCCAGGGCTTCCTGCAGACAATTCACTTTGGTTTATTGCGCTATCTGTAATAGCACCCGAGATATTACCAGATATATGCTGGATCTTTACATGACCTTCGGTGACGGATTCCGAATATCTGTAATTTTCTCGGCGCCTGGTGGTCCGAGGTCGTTCCTGCTGCACAGATTCATTCGCTAGTGCCTCCTACAGACAATGCACTTTGATTTATTGCGCTATCTCTAATAGCACCCCAGGTATCACCAGATATATATTGGATTTTTCCCTGACCCTGACAGACCGGCACCATGAGACGGTAGTTTTCTCGGCCCCTGGTGGTCCGAGGTCCTTCCCGCTGCGCAGATTCATGCGCCAGGGCCTCCTGCAGACAATGCACTTTGATTTATTGCGCTATCTCTAATAGCACCCGAGATATCACCAGATATATATTTGATTTTTCGCTGACCCTGACAGTCCGGCCCCATGAGACGGTGGTTTTCTCGGCCCCTGGTAGTCCGAGATCGATCCCGCTGCACAGATTCATGCGCCCGGGACTCCTGCAGATAATTCACTTTGGTTTATTGCGCTATCTCTAATAGCACCCGAGATATCACCAGATATATATTGGATTTTCCCCTGACCCTGAGTGTCCGGCCCCATGAGACGGTGGTTCTCTCGGCCCCTGGTGGTCCGATGTCGTTCCCGCTGCACAGATTCATGCGCCAGGGCCTCCTACAGATCATTCACTTTGGTCTATTGCGCTATCTCTAATAACACCCGAGGTATCACCAGATATATATTGGATTTTTCCCTGACCCTGAGTATCCGGCCCCATGAGACGGTGGTTTTCTCGGCCCCTGGTGGTCCGAGGTCGTTCCCGCTGCACAGATGCATGCGCCAGGGCCTCCTGCAGACAATTCACTTTCGTTTATTGCGCTATCTCTAATATGCACCCGAGATATCACCAGATATATATTGAATTTTCCCCTGACCATGAGTGTCCGGCCCCATGAGACGGTGGTTTTCTCGGCCCCTGGTTGTCCGTGGTCGTTGCCGCTGCACAGATTCATGCGCCAGGGCCTCCCGCAGACAATGCACTTTGATTTATTGCGCTATCTGTAATAGCACCCGAGAAAGCACCATATATATGCTGGATTTTTACATGACTTTGGGTGACGGATACCGAAAATCTGTAATTTTCTCGGCCCCTGGTTGTCCAATGTCGTTCCTGCTGAACAGATTCATGCGCAAGGGCCTCCTACGGACAATTGCACTTTGATTTATTGCGCTATCTCTAATAGCACCCGAGATATCACCACATATATATAGGATTTATCGCTGACCCTGACAGTCCGGCCCCATGAGACGGTGGTTTTCTCGGCCCCTGGTGGTCCGAGATCGTTCCCGCTGCACAGATTCATGCGCCCGGGACTCCTGCAGATAATTCACTTTGGTTTATTGCGCTATCTCTAATAGCACCCGAGATATCACCAGATATTATATTGGATTTTTCCCCGACCCTGACTGTCCGGCCCCATGAGACTGTGGTTTTCTCGGCCCCTGTTGGTCCGATTTCGTTCCCGCTGCACAGATGCATGCGCCAGGGCCTCCTGCAGATAATTCACTTTGTTTTATTGCGCTATCTCTAATAGCACCCGAGATATCACCAGACATATATTGGATTTTTCCCCGAACCTGACCGCCCGGCCCCATGAGACGGTGGTTTTCTCGGACCCTGGTGATCCGAGGTCGTTCCCGCTGCTCAGATTCATGCGCCAGGGCCTCCTGCTGATAATTCACTTTGGTTTATTGCGCTATCTCTAATAGCACCCGAGATATCACCAGATATATATTGGATTTTCCCCTGACCCTGAGTGTCCGGCCCCATGAGACGGCGGTTTTCTCGGCCCCTGGTGGTCCGATGTTTTTCTCGCTGCCCAGATTCATGCGCCAGGACCTCCTACAGACAATGCACTTTGGTTTATTGCGCTATCTCTAATAGCACCTCAGATATCACCAGATATATATTGGAATTTCCCCTGACCCTTAGTGTCCGGCCCCATGAGACGGCGGTTTTCTCGGCCCCTGGTGATCCGAGGTCGTTCCCGCTGCTCAGATTCATGCGCCAGGGCCTCCTGCTGATAATTCACTTTGGTTTATTGCGCTATCTCTAATAGCACCCGAGATATCACCAGATATATATTGGATTTTCCCCTGACCCTGAGTGTCCGGCCCCATGAGACGGTGGTTTTCTCGGCCCCTGGTGGTCCGAGATCGTTCCCGCTGCACAGATTCATGCGCCCGGGACTCCTGCAGATAATTCACTTTGGTTTATTGCGCTATCTCTAATAGCACCCGAGATATCACCAGATATATATTGGATTTTCCCCTGACCCTGAGTGTCCGGCCCCATGAGACTGTGGTTTTCACGGCCCCTGGTGGTCCGATGTCGTTCCCGCTGCACAGATTCATGCGCCAGGGCCTCCTACAGATCATTCACTTTGGTCTATTGCGTTATCTCTAATACCACCCGAGGTATCACCAGATATATATTGGATTTTTCCCTGACCCTGAGTGTCCGGCCCCATGAGACGGTGGTTTTCTCTGCCCCTGGTGGTCCGAGGTCGTTCCCGCTGCACAGATGCATGCGCCAGGGCCTCCTGCAGACAATTCACTTTCGTTTATTGCGCTGTCTGTAATAGCACCCGAGATATCACCAGATATATGCTGGATTTTTACATGACCTTGGTTGACGGATTCCGAATATCTGTAATTTTCTCGGCCCCTGGTGGTCCGAGGTCGTTCCTGCTGCACAGATTCATTCGCCAGTGCCTCATACAGACAATGCACTTTGATTTATTGCGCTATCTCTAATAGCACCCGAGATATCACCAGATATATGCTGGATTTTTATATGACCCTGAGAGTCCAGACCCATGTGTCGGTGGTTTTCTCGGCCCCTTGTGGTGCGACGTCGTTCCGGCTGCACAGATTCATGCGCCAGGGCCTCCTGCAGATAATTCACTTTGGTTTATTGCGCTATCTCTAACAGCACCCGAGATATCACCAGATATATATTGGACTTTCCCCTGACCCTGAGTGTCCGGCCCCATGAGACTGTGGATTTCTCGGCCCCTGGTGGTCCGAGGTCGTTCCCGCTGCACAGATTCATGCGCCAGGGCCTCCTACAGACAATGCACTTTGATTTATTGGGCTATCTGTAATAGCACCCGAGATATCACCAGATATATATTGGATTTTTCCCTGTGCCTGAGTGTCCGGCCCCATGAGACGGTGGTTGTCTCGGTCCCTGGTGGTCCGAGGTCGTTCCCGCTGCACAGATTCATGCGCTAGGGCCTCCTGCAGATAATTCACTTTGGTTTATTGCGCTATCTGTAATAGCACCCGAGATATCACCAGATATATATTGGATTTTTCCCCGATCCTGAGTGTCCGGCCCCATGAGACGGTTGTTTTCTCGGCCGCTGGTTGTCCGAAGTCGTTCCCGCTGCAGAGATTCATGCGCCAGGGCTTCCTGCAGACAATGCACATTGATTTATTGCGCTATCTCTAATAGCACCCGAGATATCACCAGATATATGCTGTATTTTTATATGACCCTGAGAGTCCAGACCCATGTGTCGGTGGTTTTCTCGGCCCCTTGTGGTGCGAGGTCGTTCCGGCTGCACAGATTCATGCGCCAGGGCCTCCTGCAGATAATTCACTTTGGTTTATTGCGCTATCTCTAACAGCACCCGAGATATCACCAGATATATATTGGATTTTTCCCTGACCATGACAGTCCGGCCCCATGAGACGGTGGTTTTATCGGCCTCTGGTGGTCCGAGGTCGTTCCCGCTGCACAGATTCATGCGCCAGGGCCTCCTGCAGATAATTCACTTTGGATTGTTGCGCTATCTCTAATAACACCCGAGATATCACCAGATATATATTGTGTTTTTCCCTGACCCTTACAGTCCGGCCCCATGAGACGGTGATTTTCTCGGCCCCTGGTGGTCCAAGGTCGTTCCCGCTGCACAGAATCATGCGCCAGGACTTCCTGCAGACAATGCACTTTGGTTTATTGTGCTATCTCTAATAGCACCCGAGATATCACCAGATATATATTGGATTTTTCACTGACCATGACAGTCCGGTCCCATGAGACGGTGGTTTTATCGGCACCTGGTGGTCCGAGGTCGTTCCCGCTGCACAGAATCATGCGCCAGGGCTTCCTGCAGACATTGCACTTTGGTTTATTGCGCTATCTCTAATAGCACCCGAGATATCACCAGATATATATTGCATTTTTCTCCGACCCAGAGTGTCCGGCTCCATGAGACGGTGGTTTTCTCGGCCCCTAGTGTTCCGAGGTCGTTCCTGCTGCACAGATTCATTCGCCAGTGCCTCCTACAGACAATGCACTTTGATTTATTGCGCTATCTCTAATAGCACCCGAGATATCACCAGATATATATTGCATTTTTCTCCGACCCAGAGCGTCCGGCTCCATGAGACGGTGGTTTTCTCGGCCCCTAGTGTTCCGAGGTCGTTCCTGCTGCACAGATTCATTCGCCAGTGCCTCCTACAGACAATGCACTTTGATTTATTGCGCTATCTCTAATAGCACCCGAGATATCCCCAGATATATATTGGATTTTTCCCCGACCCTGAGTGTCCGGCCCCATGAGACTGTGGTTTTCTCGGCCCCTGGTGGTCCGAGATCGTTCCCGCTGCACAGATTCATGCGCCAGGGCCTCCTGCAGATAATACTCTTTGGTTTATTATGCTGTCTCTAATAGCACCCGAGATATCACCAGATATATATTGGATTTTTCCCTGACCCTGAGTGTCCGACTCCATGAGACGGTGGTTTTCTCGGCCCCTGGCGGTCCGAGGTCGTTCCCGCTGGACAGATTCATGCGCCAGGGCCTCCTGCAGATAATTCACTTTGGTTTTGTGCGCTATCTGTAATAGCACCCGAGATATCACCGAATATATATTGGATTCCTCCCTGACCCTGAGTGTCCGACTCCATGAGACGGTGGTTTCCTCGGCCCCTGGTGGTCCGAGGTCGATCCCGCTGCACAGATTCATGCGCCAGGGCCTCCCGCAGACAATGCACTTTGATTTATTGCGCTATCTCTAATAGCACCCGAGATATCACCAGATATATATTTGATTTTTCCCTGACCCTGACAGTCGGGCCCCATGAGACGGTGACTTTCTCGTCCCCTGGTGGTCCGAGGTCGTTCCCGCTGCACAGATTCATGCGGCAGGGCCTCCTACAGACAATGCACTTTGATTTATTGCGCTATCTGTAATAGCACCCAAGATATCACCAGATATATATTGGATTTTTCCCTGACCCTGAGTGTCCCACCCCATGAGACGGTGGTTCTCTCGGCCCCTGCTGGTCTGAGGTCGTTCCCTCTGCACAGATTCATGCGCCAGTGCCTCCTACAGACAATGCACTTTGGTTTATTGCGCTATCTCTAATAGCACCCGAGATATCACCAGATATATGCTGTATTTTTTCATGACCTTGGGTGACCGATTCCAAATATCTCTAATTTTCTGGGCGCCTGGTGGTCCGAGGTCGTTCCTGCTGCACAGATTCATTCGCCAGTGCCTCCTACAGTCAATGCACTTTGATTCATTGCGCTGTCTGTGATAGCACCCGAGATATCATCAGATATATATTGGATTTTCCCCTGACCCCGAGTGTCCGGCCACATGAGACGGTGGTTTTCTCGGCCCCTGGTGGTCCGAGGACGTTCCCGCTGCAGAGGTTCATGCGCCAGGGCCTCCTACAGACAATGCACTATGATTTATTGCGCTATCTGTAATAGTACCCGAGATATCACCAGATATATATTGGATTTTTCCCTGACCCTGAGTGTCCGACCCTATGAGACGGTAGTTTTCTCGGCCCCTGGTGGTCCGAGGTCGTTCCCGCTGCACAGATTCATGCGCCAGGGCCTCCTGCAGATAATACACTTTGGTTTATTATGCTGTCTCTAATAGCACCCGAGATATCACCAGATATATATTGGATTTTTCCCTGACCCTGAGTGTCCGACTCCATGAGACGGTGGTTTTCTCGGCGCCTGGTGATCCCAGGTTGTTCCCGCTGCACAGATTCATGCGCCAGGGCCTCCTGCAGACAATTCACTTTGGTTTATTGCGCTATCTCTAATAGCACCCGAGATATCACCAGATATATATTGGATTTTTCCCCGACCCTGAGTGTCCGGCCCCATGAGACGGTTGTTTTCTCGGAAGCTGGTGGTCCGAAGTCGTTCCCGCTGCACAGATTCATGCGCCAGGGCTTCCTGCAGACAATGCACTTTGATTTATTGCCCTATCTCTAATAGCATCCGAGATATCACCAGATATATGCAGGATTTTTACATGACCCTGAGAGTCCGGCCCCATGTGTCGGTGGTTTTCTCGGCCCCTGGTGGTGCGAGGTCGTTCCGGCTGCACAGATTCATGCGCCAGGGCCTCCTGCAGATAATTCACTTTGGTTTATTGCGCTATCTCTAACAGCACCCGAGATATCACCAGATATATATTGGATTTTCCCGGACCCTGACAGTCCGGCCCCATGAGACGGTGATTTTCTCGGCCCCTGGTGGTCCGAGGTCGTTCCCGCTGCACAGATTCATGCGCCAGGGCCTCCTACAGACAATGCACTTTGATTTATTGCGCTATCTGTAATAGCACCCGAGATATCACCAGGTATATATTGGATTTTTCCCTGACCCTGAGTGTCCGGCCCCATGAGACGGTGATTTTCTCGGCCTCTAGTTGTCCGAGGTCGTTGCCGCTGCACAGATTCATGCGCGAGGGCCTCCTGCAGACAACGCACTTTGGATTATTGCGCTATCTGTAATAGCACCCGAGATATCACCAGATATATGCTGGATTTTTACATGATCTTGTGTGACGGATTCCGAATATCTGTAATTTTCTCGGCCCCTGGTGGTCCGAGGTCTTTCCTGCTGCACAGATTCATGCGCCGGGGCTTCCTGCAGACAATGCACTTTGATTTATTGCCCTATCTCTAATAACACCCGAGATATCACCAGATATATATTGGATTTTTCCCTGACCCTGAGTGTCCGGCCCCATGTGTCGGTGGTTTTCTCGGCCCCTGGTAATCCGTGGTCGTTCCTGCTGCGCAGATTCATGCGCCAGGGCCTCCTGCAGACAATTCACTTTGGTTTATTGCGCTATCTCTAATAGCACCCGAGATATCACCAGATATATATTGGATTTTCCCCTGACCCTGAGTGTCCGGCCTCATGAGACGGTGGTTTTCTCGGCGCCTGGTGGTCCGAGGTCGTTCCCGCTGCACAGATTCATGCGCCAGGGCCTCCTACAGACAATGCACTTTGATTTATTGCGCTATCTGTAATAGCACCCGGGATATCACCAGATATATACTGGATTTTTCCCTTGCCCTGAGTGTCCGGCCCCATGGGACGGTTATTTTCTCGGCCCCTAGTGGTCCGATGTCGTTCCCGCTGCACAGATTCATGCGCCAGGGCCTCCTGCAGATAATTCACTTTGGTTTATTGCGCTATCTCTAATAGCACCCGAGATATCACCAGATATATATTGGATTTTCCCCTGACCCTGAGTGTCCGGCCCCATGAGACGGTGGTCTTCTCGGCCCCTGGTGATCCGAGGTCGTTCCCGCTGCACAGATTCATGCACCAGGGCCTCTTGCAGACAATTCACATTGGTTTATTGCGCTATCTCTAATAGCACCCGAGATATCACCAGATATATATTGGATTTTTCCCTGACCATATCAGTCCGGCCCCATGAGACGGTGGTTTTATCGGCCTCTGGTGGTCCGAGGTCGTTCCCGCTGCACAGATTCATGCGCCAGGGCCTCCCGCAGACAAAGTACTTTGATTTATTGCGCTATCTCTAATAGCACCCGAGATATCACCAGAAATATATTGGATTTTTCCATGACCCTGAGTGTCCGGCCCCATGAGACGGTGGTTTTTTCGGCCCGTGGTGGTCCGAGGTCGTTCCCGCTGCACAGATTCATGCGCCAGGGCCTCCTGCAGATAATTCACTTTGGTTTATTGCGCTATCTCCAATAGCACCCGAGATATCACCAGATATATATTGGATTTTCCCCAGTCCCTGAGTGTCCGGCCCCATGAGACGGTGTTTTTCTCGGTCCCTGGAGATCCGAGGTCCTTCCCGCTGCACAGATTCATGCGCCAGGGCCTCCTGCAGACAATTCACTTTGTTTTATTGCGGTATCTGTAATAGCAGCGGAGATATCACCAGATATATGCTGGATTTTTACATGACCTTGGGTGACGGATTCCGAATATCTGTAATTTCCTCGGCCCCTCGTGGTCCGTGGTAGTTTCTGCTGCACACATTCATGCGCCAGGGCCTGCAGCAGACAATGCACTTTGATTTATTGCGCTATCTCTAATAGCACCCGAGGTATCACCAGATATATATTGGATTTTTCCCTGAACCTGAGTGTCCGGCCCCATGTGTCGGTGGTTTTCTCGGCCGCTGGTGGTCCGAGGTCGTTCCCGCTGGTCAGATTCATGCGCCAGGGCCTCCTACAGACAATGCACTTTGATTTATTGCGCTATCTCTAATAGCACCCGAGATATCACCAGATATATGCTGGATTTTTACATGACCCTGAGAGTACGGCCCCATGTGTCGGTGGTTTTTTCGGCCCCTGGTGGTCCGAGGTCGTTGCCGCTGCACAGATTCATGCGCCAGTGCCTCCCGCAGACAAAGTACTTTGATTTATTGCGCTATCTCTAATAGCACCCGAGATATCAGCAGATATATATTGGATTTTCCCCTGACCCTGAGTGTCCGGCGCCATGAGACGGTGGTTTTCTCGGCCCCTGGTGATCCGAGGTCGTTCCCGCTGCACAGATTCATGCACCAGTGCCTCTTGCAGACAATTCACATTGGTTTATTGCGCTATCTCTAATAGAACCCGAGATATCACCAGATATATATTGGATTTTTCCCTGACCATGTCAGTCCGGCCCCATGAGACTGTGGTTTTCTCGGCCCCTGGTGGTCCGAGGTCGTTCCCGCTGCCCAGATTCATGCGCCAGGGCCTCCTGCAGATAATTCACTTTGGTCTATTGCGCTATCTCTAATAGCACCCGAGATATCACCAGATATATATTGGATTTTTCCCTGACCCTGAGTGTCCGGCCCCATGAGACTGTGGTTTTCTCGGCCCCTGGTGGTCCGAGGTCGTTCCCGCTGTCCAGATTCAGTCGCCAGGGTCTCCTACTGACAATGCACTTTGATTTATTGCGCTATCTGTAATAGCACCCGAGATATCACCAGATATATATTGGATTTTTCCGTGACCCCTATTGTCCGGCCCCACGTGACTGTGGTTTTCTCGGCCCGTGGTGGTCCGAGGTCGTTGCCGCTGCACAGATTCATGCGCCAGGGCCTCCCGCAGACAAAGTACTTTGATTTATTGCGCTATCTGTAATAGCACCCGAGATATCACCAGATATATGCTGGATTTTTACATGAGCATGGGAGACGGATTCCGAATATCTGTAATTTTCTCGGCCCCTGGTGGTCCGAGGTCGTTCCCGCTGCCCAGATTCATGCGCCAGGGCCTCCTACAGACAATGCACTTTGATTTATTGCGCTATCTGTAATAGCACCCGAGATATCACCAGATATATATTGGATTTTTCCGTGACCCCTATTGTCCGGCCCCACGTGACTGTGGTTTTCTCGGCCCGTGGTGGTCCGAGGTCGTTGCCGCTGCACAGATTCATGCGCCAGGGCCTCCCGCAGACAAAGTACTTTGATTTATTGCGCTATCTCTAATAGCACCCGAGATATCACTAGATATATATTGGATTTTCCCTTGACCCTGAGTGTCCGGCACCATTAGACTGTGGTTTTCTCGGCCCCTGGTGGTCCGAGGTCGTTCCCGCTGGCCAGATTCATGCGCCAGGGCCTCCTACAGACAATGCACTTTGATTTATTGCGCTATCTGTAATAGCACCCGAGATATCACCAGATATATATTGGATTTTGCCCTGACCCTGAGTGTCCGGCCCCATGAGTCGGTGGTTTTCTCGGCCCCTGGTGGTCCGAGGTCGGTCCCTCTGCACAGATGCATGCGCAAGGGTCTCATACGGACAATGCACTTTGATTTATTGCGCTATATCTAATAGCACCCGAGACAACACCAGATATATAATGGATTTTTCCCTGACCATGACAGTCTGGCCCCATGAGACGGTGGTTTTATCGGCCCCTGGTGGTCCGAGGTCGTTCCCGCTGCACAGATTCATGCGCCAGGGCCTCCTGCAGATAATTCACTTTGGTTTATTGCGCTATATCTAAGAGCACCCGAGGTATCACCAGATATATATTGGATTTTTCCCCGACCCTGAGTGTCCGGCCCCATGAGATGGTGGTTTTCTCGGACCCTGGTGGTCCGAGGTCGTTCCCGCTGGCCAGATTCATGCGCCAGGGCCTCCTACAGACAATGCACTTTGATTTATTGCGCTATCTGTAATACCACCCGAGATATCACCAGATATATATTGGATTTTTCCCTGACCCTGAGTGTCCGGCCCCATGAGACGGTGGTTTTCTCGGCCCGTGGTGGTCCGAGGTCGTTCCCGCTGCACAGATTCATGCGCCAGGGCCTCCTGCAGATAATTCACTTTGGTTTATTGCGCTATCTCCAATAGCACCCGAGATATCACCAGATATATATTGGATTTTTCCCTAACCCTGAGTGTCTGGCCCCATGAGACGGTGGTTGTCTCGGCCCCTGGTGGTCGGAGGTCGTTCCCGCTGCACAGATGCATGCGCCAGGGCCTCCTGCAGATAATTCACTTTGGTCTATTGCGCTATCTCTAATAGCACCCGAGATATCACCAGATATATATTGGATTTCTCCCTGACCCTGAGTGTCCGGCCCCATGAGACTGTGGTTTTCTCGGCCCCTGGTGGTCCGAGGTCGTTCCCGCTATCCAGATTCATGCGCCAGGGCCTCCTACAGACAATGCACTTTGATTTATTGCGCTATCTGTAATAGCACCCGAGATATCACCAGATATATATTGGATTTTTCCGTGACCCCTATTGTCCGGCCCCACGTGACTGTGGTTTTCTCGGCCCGTGGTGGTCCGAGGTCGTTGCCGCTGCACAGATTCATGCGCCAGGGCCTCCCGCAGACAAAGTACTTTGATTTATTGCGCTATCTCTAATAGCACCCGAGATATCACCAGATATATATTGGATTTTCCCTTGACCCTGAGTGTCCGGCCCCATGAGACTGTGGTTTTCTCGGCCCCTGCTGGTCCGAGGTCGTTCCCGCTGGCCAGATTCATGCGCCAGGGCCTCCTACAGACAATGCACTTTGATTTATTGCGCTATCTGTAATAGCACCCGAGATATCACCAGATATATATTGGATTTTGCCCTGACCCTGAGTGTCCGGCCCCATGAGTCGGTGGTTTTCTCGGCCCCTGGTGGTCCGAGGTCGTTCCCTCTGCACAGATGCATGCGCAAGGGTCTCATACGGACAATGCACTTTGATTTATTGCGCTATATCTAATAGCACCCGAGACATCACCAGATATATAATGGATTTTTCCCTGACCATGACAGTCTGGCCCCATGAGACGGTGGTTTTATCGGCCCCTGGTGGTCCGAGGTCGTTCCCGCTGCACAGATTCATGCGCCAGTGCCTCCTGCAGATAATTCACTTTGGTTTATTGCGCTATCTCCAATAGCACCCGAGATATCACCAGATATATATTGGATTTTTCCCTAACCCTGAGTGTCTGGCCCCATGAGACGGTGGTTGTCTCGGCCCCTGGTGGTCGGAGGTCGTTCCCGCTGCACAGATGCATGCGCCAGGGCCTCCTACAGATAATTCACTTTGGTCTATTGCGCTATCTCTAATAGCACCCGAGATATCACCAGATATATATTGGATTTTTCCCTGACCCTGAGTGTCCGGCCCCATGAGACTGTGGTTTTCTCGGCCCCTGGTGGTCCGAGGTCGTTCCCGCTGGCCAGATTCAGGCGCCAGGGTCTCCTACTGACAATGCACTTTGATTTATTGCGCTATCTGTAATAGCACCCGAGATATCACCAGATATATATTGGATTTTTCCGTGATCCTTAGTGTCCGGCCCCATGAGACGGTGGTTTTCTCGGTCCGTGGTGGTCCGAGGTCGTTCCCGCTGCACAGATTCATGCGCCAGGGCCTCCAGCAGATAATTCGCCTTGGTTTATTGCGCTATCTCCAATAGCACCCGAGTTATCACCAGATATATATTGGATTTTTCCCTAACCATGAGTGTCTGGCCCCATGAGACTGTGGTTTTCTCGGCCCCTGGTGGTCCGAGGGCGTTCCCGCTGCCCAGATTCACGCGCCAGGGCCTCCTGCAGATAATTCACTTTGGTTTATTGCGCTATATCTAAGAGCACCCGAGGTATCACCAGATATATATTGGATTTTTCCCTGAACCTGAGTGTCCGGCCCCATGTGTCGGTGGTTTTCTCGGCCCCTGGTGGTCCGAGGTCGATCTCGCTGAACAGATTCATGCGCCGGGGTTTCCTGCAGACAATTCACTTTGGTTTATTGCGTTATCTGTAATAGCACCCGAGATATCACCAGATATATGCTGGATTTTTACATGAGCATGGGTGACGGATTCCGAATATCTGTAATTTTCTCGGCCCCTGGTGGTCCGAGGTCGTTCCCGCTGGACAGATTCATGCGCCAGGGTCTCCTACAGACCATGCACTTTGATTCATTGCGCTATCTGTAATAGCACCCGAGATATCACCAGATATATATTGGATTTTTCCCTGACCCTGTGTGTCCGGCCCCATGAGACGGTGGTTTTATCGGCCCGTGGTGGTCCGAGGTCGTTCCCGCTGCACAGATTCATGCGCCAGGGCCTCCTGCAGATAATTCACTTTCGTTTATTGCGCTATCTCCAATAGCACCCGAGATATCACCAGATATATATTGGATTTTCCCCAGACCCTGAGTGTCCGGCCCCATGAGACGGTGGTTTTTTCGGCCCCTGGTGGTCCGAGGTCGTTGCCGCTGCACAGATTCATGCGCCAGGGCCTCCCGCAGACAATTCACTTTGGTTTATTGCGCTATCTCTAATAGCATCCGAGATATCACCAGATATATATTGGATTTTTCCCTGACCCTGAGTGTCCGGACCCCATGAGACGGTGGTTTTATCGGCCCGTGGTGGTCCGAGGTCGTTCCCGCTGCACAGATTCATGCGCCAGGGCATCCTGCAGATAATTCACTTTGGTTTATTGCGCTATCTCCAATAGCACCCGAAATATCACCAGATATATATTGGATTTTCCCCAGACCCTGAGCGTCCGGCCCCATGAGACTGTGGTTTTCTCGGCCCCTGGTGGTCCGAGGTCGTTCCCGCTGGCCAGATTCATGCGCCAGGGCCTCCTACAGACAATGCACTTTGATTTATTCCGCTATCTGTAATAGAACCCGAGATATCACCAGATATATATTGGATTTTTCCGTGACCCTTAGTGTCCGGCCCCATGTGACGGTGGTTTTCTCGGCCCGTGGTGGTCCGAGGTCGTTCCCGCTGCACAGATTCATGCGCCAGTGCCTCCTACAGACAATGCACTTTGATTTATTGCGCTATCTCTAATAGCACCCGAGATATCACCAGATATATATGGCATTTTTCTCCGACCCAGAGTGTCCGGCTCCATGAGACGGTGGTTTTCTCGGCCCCTAGTGTTCCGAGGTCGTTCCTGCTGCACAGATTCATTCGCCAGTGCCTCCTACAGACAATGCACTTTGATTTATTGCGCTATCTCTAATAGCACCCGAGATATCCCCAGATATATATTGGATTTTTCCCAGACCCTGAGTGTCCGGCACCATGAGACGGTGGTTTTCTCGGACCCTGGTGGTCCGAGGTCGTTGCCGCAGCTCAGATTCATGCGGTAGGGCCTCCCGCAGACAATGCACTTTGATTTATCGCGCTATCTCTAATAGCACCCGAGACATCACCAGATATATAATGGATTTTTCCCTGACCATGACAGTCCGGCCCCATGAGACGGTGGTTTTATCGGCCCCTGGTGGTACGAGGTCGTTCCCGCTGCACAGATTCATGCGCCAGGGCCTCCTGCAGATAATTCACTTTGGTTTATTGCGCTATATCTAAGAGCACCCGAGATATCGCCAGATATATATTGGATTTTTCCCTGAACCTGAGTGTCCGGCCCCATGTGTCGGTGGTTTTCTCGGCCCCTGGTGGTCCGAGGTCGATCCCGCTGAACAGATTCATGCGCCGGGGCCTCCTACAGACAATGCACTTTGATTTATTGCGCTATCTGTAATAGCACCCGAGATATCACCAGATATATATTGGATTTTTCCGTGATCCTTAGTGTCCGGCCCCATGAGACGGTGGTTTTCTCGGTCCGTGGTGGTCCGAGGTCGTTCTCGCTGCACAGATTCATGCGCCAGGGCCTCCTGCAGATAATTCGCTTTGGTTTATTGCGCTATCTCTAATAGCACCCGAGTTATCACCAGATATATATTGAATTTTTCCCTGACACTAGTGTCCGGCCCCATCAGACTGTGGTTTTCTCGGCCCCTGGTGGTCCGAGGGCGTTCCCGCTGCCCAGATTCATGCGCCAGGGCCTCCTGCAGATAATTCACTTTGGTCTATTGCGCTATCTCTAATAGCAACCGAGATATCACCAGATATATATTGGATTTTACCCTGACCCTGAGTGTCCGGCCCCATGAGACGGTGGTTTTCTCGGCCCCTAGTGGTTCGAGATCGTTCCTGCTGCATAGATTTATTCGCCGGTGCCTCCTACAGACAATGCACTTTGATTTATTTCGCTATCTCTAATAGCACCCGAGATATCACCAGATATATATTGGATTTTCCCCCGACCCTGAGTGTCCGGCCCCATGAGACGGTGGTTTTCTCGGCCCCTGGAGATCCGAGGTCGTTCCCGCTGCACAGATTCATGCACCAGGGCCTCTTGCAGACAATTCACATTGGTTTATTGCGCTATCTCTAATAGCACCCGAGATATCACCAGATATATATTGGATTTTTCCCTGACCATATCAGTCCGGCCCCATGAGACGGTGGTTTTATCGGCCTCTGGTGGTCCGAGGTCGTTCCCGCTGGCCAGATTCATGCGCCAGGGTCTCCTACAGACCATGCACTTTGATTTATTGCTCTATCTGTAATAGCACCCGAGATATCACCAGATATATATTGGATTTTTCCCTGACCCTGAGTGTCCGGCCCCATGAGACGGTGGTTTTATCGGCCCGTGGTGGTCCGAGGTCGTTCCCGCTGCACAGATTCATGCGCCAGGGCCTCCTGCAGATAATTCACTTTGGTTTATTGCGCTATCTCCAATAGCACCCGAGATATCACCAGATATATATTGGATTTTCCCCAGACCCTGAGTGTCCGGCCCCATGAGACTGTGGCTTTCTCGGCCCCTGGTGGTCCGAGGTCGTCCCCGCTGCCCAGATTCATGCGCCAGGGCCTCCTGCAGATAATTTACTTTGGTTTATTGCGCTATCTCTAATAGCACCCGAGATATCACCAGATATATATTGGATTTTTCCCTGACCCTGAGTGTCCGGCCCCATGAGACTGTGGTTTTCCCGGCCGCTGGTGGTCCGAGGTCGTTCCCGCTGGCCAGATTCATGCGCCAGGGCCTCCTACAGACAATGCACTTTGATTTATTGCGCTATCTGTAATAGTACCCGAGATATCACCAGATATATATTGGATTTTTCACTGTCCGTGAGTGTCCGGCCCCATGAGTCGGTGGTTTCCTCGGCCCCTGGTGGTCCGAGGTCGTTCCCGCTGCACAGATTCATGCGCCAGGGCCTCCTACGGACAATGCACTTTGATTTATTGCGCTATCTGTAATAGCACCCGAGATATCACCAGATATATATTGGATTTTTCCGTGACCCTTAGTGTCCGGCCCCATGAGACGCTGGTTTTCTCGGCCCGTGGTGGACCGAGGTCGTTCCCGCTGCCCAGATTCATGCGCCAGGGCCTCCTGCAGATAATTCACTTTGGTTTATTGCGCTATCTCTAATAGCACCCGAGATATCACCAGATATATATTGGATTTTCCCCTGACCCTGAGTGTCCGGCCCCATGAGACTGTGGTTTTCTAGGCCCCTGGTGGGCCGAGGTCGTTCCCGCTGCACAGATTCATTCGCCAGTGCCTCTTACAGACAATGCACTTTGATTTATTGCGCTATATGTAATAGCACCCGAGATATCACCAGATATATAATGGATTTTTCCCTGACCATGTCAGTCCGGCCCCATGAGACGGTGGTTTTATCGGCCCCTGGTGGTCCGAGGTCATTCCCGCTGCCCAGATTCATGCGCCAGGGCCCCCTGCATATAATTCAGTTTGGTTTAGTGCGCTATCTCTAATAGCACCCGAGATATCACCAGATATAAATTGGATTTTCCCCTGACCCTGAGTGTCCGGCCCCATGAGACTGTGATTTTCTCGGACCCTGGTGGTCCGAGGTCGTTCCCGCTGCACAGATTCATGCGCCAGGGCCTCCTACAGACAATGCACTTTGGTTTATTGCGCTATCTGTAATAGCACCCGAGATATCACCAGATATATATTGGATTTTTCACTGTCCCTGAGTGTCCGGCCCCATGAGAAGGTGCTTTTATCGGCCCCTGGTGGTCCGAGGTCGTTCCCGCTGCACAGATTCATGAGCCAGGGCCTCCTACAGACAATGCACTTTGATTTATTGCGCTATCTGTAATAGCACCCGGGATATCACCAGATATATATTGGATTTCTCCCTGACCCTGAGTGTCCGGCCCCATGAGACGGTGGTTGTCTCGGCCCCGGGTGGTCCGAGGTCGTTCCCGCTGCACAGATTCGTGCGCCAGGGCCTCCTACAGACAATGCACTTTGATTTATTGCGCTATCTGTAATAGCACCCTAGATATCACCAGATAAATATTGGATTTTCCCCTGACCCTGAGTTTCCGGCCCAATGAGACGGAGGTTTTCTCGGCCCCTGGTGGTCCGAGGTCGTTCCCGCTGGCCACATTTATGCGCCAGGGCCTCCTACAGACAATGCACTTTGATTTATTGCGCTATCTGTAATAGCACCCGAGATATCACCAGATATATATTGGATTTTCCCCTGACCCTGAGTTTCCGGCCCCATGAGACTGTCGTTTTCACGGACCCTGGTGGTCCGGGGACGTTCCCGCAGCACAGATTCATCCGCCAGGGCCTCCTGCAGATAATTCGCTTTGGTTTTTTGCGCTATCTCTAATAGCACCCGAGATATCACCAGATATATATTGGATTTTCCCCTGACCCTGAGTGTCCGGCCCCATGAGACTGTGGTTTTCTCGGCCCCTGGTGGTCCGAGGTCGTTCCCGTTGCAGAGATTCATGCGCCAGGGCCTCCTGCAGATAATTCACTTTGATTTATTGCGCTATCTGTAATAGCACCCGAGATATCACCAGATATATATTGGATTTTTCACTGACCCTAAGTGTCCGGCCCCTCGGGATGGTGGTTTTCTCGGCCCCTGGTGGTCCGAGGTCGTTCTCGTTGCACAGATTCATGCGCCAGGGCCTCCTACAGACAATGCACTTTGATTTATTGCGCTATCTCTAATAGCACACGAGATATCACCAGATATATATTGGATTTTCCCCAGACCCTGAGTGTCCGGCCCCATGTGTCGGTGGTTTTCTCGGCCCCTGGTGGTCCGAGGTCGATCCCGCTGAACAGATTCATGCGCCAGGGCCTCCTGCAGATAATTCACTTTGGTTTATTGCGCTCTCTATAATAGCACCCGAGATATCACCAGACATATAATGGATTTTTCCCTGACCATGTCAGTCCGGCCCCATGAGACGGTGGTTTTATCGGCCCCTGGTGGTCCGAGGTCATTCCCGCTGCCCAGATTCATGCGCCAGGGCCCCCTGCATATAATTCAGTTTGGTTTAGTGCGGTATCTGTAAGAGCACCCGCGATATAACCAGATATATATTGGATTTTTCCCTGACCCTGAGTGTCCGGCCCCATGTGTCGGTGGTTTTCTCGGCCCCTGGTGGTCCGAGGTCGATCCCGCTGAACAGATTCATGCGCCAGGGCCTCCTGCAGATAATTCACTTTGGTTTATCGCGCTATCTCTAATAGCACCCGAGATATCACCAGATATATAATGGATTTTTCCCTGCCCATGTCAGTCCGGCCCCATGAGACGGCGGTTTTATCGGCCCCTGGTGGTCCGAGGTCATTCCCGCTACCCAGATTCATGCGCCAGGGCCTCCTGCAGATAATTCACTTTGGTTTATTGCGCTATCTCTAATAGCACCCAAGATATCACCAGATATATATTGGATTTTTCCCTGACCCTGAGTGTCCGGCCCCATGTGTCGGTGGTTTTCTCGGCCCCTGGTGGTCCGAGGTCGATCCCGCTGAACAGATTCATGCGCCAGGGCCTCCTGCAGATAATTCACTTTGGTTTATTGCGCTATCTCTAATAGCACCCGAGATATCCCCAGATATATATTGGATTTTTCCCCGACCCTGAGTGTCCGGCCCCATGAGACGGAGGTTTTCTCGGCCCCTGGTGGTCCGAGCTCGTTCCCGCTGGCCACATTTATGCGCCAGGGCCTCCTACAGACAATGCACCTTGATTTATTGCGCTATCTGTAATAGCACCCGGGATATCACCAGATATATATTGGATTTGTCCCTGACCCTGAGTGTCCGGCCGCATGAGACGGTGGTTGTCTCGGCCCCGGGTGGTCCGAGGTCGTTCCCGCTGCACAGATTCGTGCGCCAGGGCCTCCTACAGACAATGCACTTTGATTTATTGCGCTATCTGTAATAGCACCCGAGATATCACCAGATATATATTGGATTTTCCCCTGACCCTGAGCGTCCGGCCCCATGAGACTGTCGTTTTCTCGGACCCTGGTGGTCCGAGGACGTTCCCGCAGCACAGATTCATCCGCCAGGGCCTCCTGCAGATAATTCACTTTGGTTTGTTGCGCTATCTCTAATAGCACCCGAGATATCACCAGATATATATTGGATTTTTCCCTGACCCTGAGTGTCCGGCCCCATGTTTCGGTGGTTTTCTCGGCCCCTGGTGGTCCGAGGTCGATCCCGCTGAACAGATTCATGCGCCAGGGCCTCCTGCAGATAATTCACTTTGGTTTATTGCGCTATCTCTAATAGCACACGAGATATCACCAGATATATATTGGATTTTCCCCTGACCCTGAGTGTCTGGCCCCATGAGACGGTGGTTTTCTCGGCCCCTGGTGGTCCGAGGTCGTTGCCGCTGCACAGATTCATGCGCCGGGGCATCCTACAGACAATTCACTTTGGTTTATTGCGCTACCTCTAATATCACCCGAGATATCACCAGATATATATTGGATTTTTCCCTGACCATGTCAGTCCGGCCCCATGAGACGGTGGTTTTATCGGCCCCTGGTGGTCCGAGGTCATTCCCGCTGCCCAGATTCATGCGCCAGGTCCCCCTGCATATAATTCAGTTTGGTTTAGTGCGGTATCTGTAAGAGCACCCGAGATATAACCAGATATATATTGGATTTTTCCCTGACCCTGAGTGTCCGGCCCCATGTGTCGGTGGTTTTCTCCGCCCCTGGTGGTCCGAGGTCGATCCCGCTGAACAGATTCATGCGCCAGGGCCTCGTGCAGATAATTCACTTTGGTTTATTGCGATATCTCTAATAGCACACGAGATATCACCAGATATATATTGGATTTTCCCCTGACCCTGAGTGTCCGGCCCCATGAGACTGTCGTTTTCTCGGCCCCTGGTGGTCCGAGGTCGTTCCCGTTGCACAGATTCATGCGCCAGGTCCTCCTGCAGATAATTCACTTTGGTTTATTGCGCTATCTCTAATAGCACCAGAGATATCACCAGATATATATTGGATTTTCCCCTGACCCTGAGTGTCCGGCCCCATGAGACGGTGGTTTTTTCGGCCCCTGGTGGTCCGAGGTCGTTCCCGTTGCACAGACTCATGCGCCAGGGCCTCCTGCAGATAATTCACTTTGATTTATTGTGCTATCTGTAATAGCACCCGAGATATCACCAGATATATATTGGATTTTTCACTGACCCTAAGTGTCCGGCCCCTCGGGACGGTGGTTTTCTCGGCCCCTGGTGGTCCGAGGGCGTTCCTGCTGTACAGATTGATCCGGCAGGGCCGCCTACAGGCAATGCACTTTGATTTATTGCGCTATCTGTAATAGCACCCGAGATATCACCAGATATATATTGGATTTTCCCCTGACCCTGAGTGTCCTGCCCCATGAGACTGTGGTTTTCTAGGCCCCTGGTGGTCCGAGGTCGCTCCCGCTGCACAGATTCATGCGCCAGGGCCTCCTGCAGATAATTCACTTTGGTTTATTGCGCTATCTCTAATAGCACCCAAGATATCACCAGATATATATTGGATTTTTCCCTGACCCTGAGTGTCCGGCCCCATGAGACGGTGGTTTTCTCGGCCCCTGGTGGTCCGAGGTCGTTGCCGCTGCACAGATTCATGCGCCGGGGCATCCTACAGACAATTCACTTTGGTTTATTGCGCTACCTCTAATATCACCCGAGATATCATCAGATATATATTGGATTTTTCCCCGACCCTGAGTGTCCGGCCCCATGTGATGGTGGTTTTCTCGGACCCTGGTGATCCGGGGTAGTTCCCGCTGCACAGATTCACGCGCCAGGGCCTCCTGCGGATAATTCACTTTGGATTATTGCGCTATCTCTAATAGCACCCGGGATATCACCAGATATATATTGCATTTTTCTCCGAACCTGAGTGTCCGACTCCATGAGACGGTGGTTTTCTGGGCCCCTAGTGTTCCGAGGTCGATACTGCTGCACAGATTCATTCGCCAGTGCATCCTACAGATAATTCACTTTGGTTTATTGCGCTATCTCTAATAGCACCCGAGATATCACCAGATATAGATTGGATTTTCCTCTGAACCTGAGTGTCCGGCCCCATGAGACTGTGATTTTCTCGGCCCCTGGAGGTCCGAGGTCGTTCCCGTTGCACAGATTCATGCGCCAGGGCCTCCTGCAGATAATTCACTTTGGTTTATTGCGCTATCTCTAATAGCACCCGAGATATCACCAGATATATATTGGATTTTCCCCTGACCCTGAGTGTCTGGCCCCATGAGACGGTGGTTTTCTCGGCCCCTGGTGGTCCGAGGTCGTTGCCGCTGCACAGATTCATGCGCCGGGGCATCCTACAGACAATTCACTTTGGTTTATTGCGCTACCTCTAATATCACCCGAGATATCACCAGATATATATTGGATTTTTCCCCGACCCTGAGTGTCCGGCCCCATGAGATGGTGGTCTTCTCGGACCCTGGTGATCCGGGGTAGTTCCCGCTGCACAGATTCACGCGCCAGGGCCTCCTGCGGATAATTCACATTGGATTATTGCGCTATCTCTAATAGCACCCGGGATATCACCAGATATATATTGCATTTTTCTCCGATCCTGAGTGTCCGGCTCCATGAGACGGTGGTTTTCTGGGCCCCTAGTGTTCCGAGGTCGTTCCTGCTGCACAGATTCATTCGCCAGTGCCTCCTATAGACAATGCACTTTGATTTATTGCGCTATCTCTAATAGCACCCGAGATATCCCCAGATATATATTGGATTTTTCCCCGACCCTGAGTGTCCGGCCCCATGAGACGGTGGTTTTCTCGGACCCTGGTGGTCCGAGGTCGTTGCCGCAGCTCAGATTCATGCGCTAGGGCCTCCCGCAGACAAAGCACTTTGATTTATCGCGCTATCTCTAATAGCACCCGAGATATCACCAGATATATAATGGATTTTTCCCTGCCCATGTCAGTCCGGCCCCATGAGACGGCGGTTTTATCGGCCCCTGGTGGTCCGAGGTCATTCCCGCTGCCCAGATTCATGCGCCAGGGCCTCCTGCAGATAATTCACTTTGGTTTATTGCGCTATCTCTAATAGCACCCAAGATATCACCAGATATATATTGGATTTTTCCCTGACCCTGAGTGTCCGGCCCCATGAGACTGTGGTTTTCTCGGCCCCTGGTGGTCCGAGGTCGTTCCCGTTGCACAGATTCATGCGCCAGGGCCTCCTGCAGATAATTCACTTTGGTTTATTGCGCTATCTCTAATAGCACCCGAGATATCACCAGATATAGATAGGACTTTCCCCTGACCCTGAGTGTCCGGCCCCATGAGACTGTGATTTTCTCGGACCCTGGTGGTCCGAGGTCGTTCCCGCTGGACAGATTCATGCGCCAGGGCCTCCTACAGACAATGCACTTTGATTTATTGCGCTATCTGTAATAGCACCCGGGATATCACCAGATATATATTGGATTTGTCCCTGACCCTGAGTGTCCGGCCCCATGAGACGGTGGTTGTCTCGGCCCCGGGTGGTCCGAGGTCGTTCCCGCTGCACAGATTCGTGCGCCAGGGCCTCCTACAGACAATGCACTTTGATTTATTGCGCTATCTGTAATAGCACCCGAGATATCACCAGATATATATTGGATTTTCCCCTGACCCTGAGCGTCCGGCCCCATGAGACTGTCGTTTTCTCGGACCCTGGTGGTCCGAGGACGTTCCCGCAGCACAGATTCATCCGCCAGGGCCTCCTGCAGATAATTCACTTTGGTTTGTTGCGCTATCTCTAATAGCACCCGAGATATCACCAGATATATATTGGATTTTTCCCTGACCCTGAGTGTCCGGCCCCATGTGTCGGTGGTTTTCTCGGCCCCTGGTGGTCCGAGGTCGATCCCGCTGAACAGATTCATGCGCCAGGGCCTCCTGCAGATAATTCACTTTGGTTTATTGCGCTATCTCTAATAGCACACGAGATATCACCAGATATATATTGGATTTTCCCCTGACCCTGAGTGTCCGGCCCCATGAGACTGTGGTTTTATCGGCCCCTGGTGGTCCGAGGTCATTCCCGCTGCCCAGATTCATGCGCCAGGTCCCCCTGCATATAATTCAGTTTGGTTTAGTGCGGTATCTGTAAGAGCACCCGAGATATAACCAGATATATATTGGATTTTTCCCTGACCCTGAGTGTCCGGCCCCATGTGTCGGTGGTTTTCTCGGCCCCTGGTGGTCCGAGGTCGATCCCGCTGAACAGATTCATGCGCCAGGGCCTCCTGCAGATAATTCACTTTGGTTTATTGCGATATCTCTAATAGCACACGAGATATCACCAGATATATATTGGATTTTCCCCTGACCCTGAGTGTCCGGCCCCATGAGACTGTCTTTTTCTCGGCCCCTGGTGGTCCGAGGTCGTTCCCGTTGCACAGATTCATGCGCCAGGTCCTCCTGCAGATAATTCACTTTGGTTTATTGCGCTATCTGTAATAGCACCAGAGATATCACCAGATATATATTGGATTTTCCCCTGACCCTGAGTGTCCGGCCCCATGAGACGGTGGTTTTTTCGGCCCCTGGTGGTCCGAGGTCGTTCCCGTTGCACAGACTCATGCGCCAGGGCCTCCTGCAGATAATTCACTTTGGTTTATTGCGCTATCTCTAACAGCACCAGAGATATCACCAGATATATATTGGATTTTCCCCGACCCTGAGTGTCCGGCCCCATGAGACTGTGGTTTTCTCGGCCCCTGGTGGTCCGAGGTCGTTCCCGTTGCACAGATTCATGCGCCAGGGCCTCCTGCAGATAATTCACTTTGATTTATTGCGCTATCTGTAATAGCACCCGAGATATCACCAGATATATATTGGATTTTTCACTGACCCTAAGTGTCCGGCCCCTCGGGACGGTGGTTTTCTCGGCCCCTGGTGGTCCGAGGGCGTTCCTGCTGCACAGATTCATCCGCCAGGGCCTCCTGCAGATAATTCACTTTGGTTTATTGCGCTATCTCTAATAGCACCCGAGATATCACCAGATATATATAGGATTTCTCCCTGACCCTGACTGTCCGGCCCCATGAGACGGTGATTTTCTCGGCCCCTGGTGGTCCGAGGTCGTTCCCGCTGCACAGATTCATGCGCCAGGGCCTCCTGCAGATAATTCACTTTGGTTTATTGCGCTATCTCTAATAGCACCAGAGATATCACCAGATATATATTGGATTTTCCCCTGACCCTGAGTGTCTGGCCCCATGAGACGGTGGTTTTTTCGGCCCCTGGTGGTCCGAGGTCGTTCCCGTTGCACAGATTCATGCGCCAGGGCCTCCTGCAGATAATTCACTTTGATTTATTGCGCTATCTGTAATAGCACCCGGGATATCACCAGATATATATTGGATTTTTCACTGACCCTAAGTGTCCGGCCCCTCGGGACGGTGGTTTTCTTGGCCCCTGGTGGTCCGAGGGCGTTCCTGCTGCACAGATTCATCCGGCAGGGCCGCCTACAGGCAATGCACTTTGATTTATTGCGCTATCTGTAATAGCACCCGAGATATCACCAGATATATATTGGATTTTTCCCTGACCCTGAGTGGCCGGCCCCATGTGTCGGTGGTTTTCTCGGCCCCTGGTGGTCCGAGGTCGATCCCGCTGAACAGATTCATGCGCCAGGGCCTCCTGCAGATAATTCACTATGGTTTATTGCGCTATCTCTAATAGCACACGAGATATCACCAGATATATATTGGATTTTCCCCTGACCCTGAGTGTCTGGCCCCATGAGACGGTGGTTTTCTCGGCCCCTGGTGGTCCGACGTCGTTGCCGCTGCACAGATTCATGCGCCGGGGCCTCCTGCAGATAATTCGCTTTGATTTATTGCGCTATCTGTAATAGCACCCGAGATATCACCAGATATATATTGGATTTTTCACTGACCCTAAGTGTCCGGCCCCTCGGGACGGTGGTTTTCTTGGCCCCTGGTGGTCCGAGGGCGTTCCTGCTGCACAGATTCATCCGGCAGGGCCGCCTACAGGCAATGCACTTTGATTTATTGCGCTATCTGTAATAGCACCCGAGATATCACCAGATATATATTGGATTTTTCCTTGACCCTGAGTGTCCGGCCCCATGTGTCGGTGGTTTTCTCGGCCCCTGGTGGTCCGAGGTCGATCCCGCTGAACAGATTCATGCGCCAGGTCCTCCTGCAGATAATTCACTTTGGTTTATTGCGCTATCTCTAATAGCACACGAGATATCACCAGATATATATTGGATTTTCCCCTGACCCTGAGTGTCTGGCCCCATGAGACGGTGGTTTTCTCGGCCCCTGGTGGTCCGACGTCGTTGCCGCTGCACAGATTCATGCGCCGGGGCATCCTACAGACAATTCACTTTGGTTTATTGCGCTACCTCTAATATCACCCGAGATATCACCAGATATATATTGGATTTTTCCCTGACCATGTCAGTCCGGCCCCATGAGACGGTGGTTTTATCGGCCCCTGGTGGTCCGAGGTCGTTCCCGCTGCACACATTCGTGCGCCAGGGCCTCCTGCAGATAATTCACTTTGATTTATTGCGCTATCTCTAATAGCACCCAAGATATCACCAGATATATATTGGATTTTTCCCTGACCCTGAGTGTCCGGCCCCATGAGACTGTGGTTTTCTCGGCCCCTGGTGGTCCGAGGTCGTTCCCGTTGCACAGATTCATGCGCCAGGGCCTCCTGCAGATAATTCACTTTGGTTTATTGCGCTATCTTTAATAGCACCCGAGATATCACCAGATATATATTGGATTTTCCCCTGACCCTGAGAGTCCGGCCCCATGAGACTGTGGTTTTCTAGGCCCCTGGTGGTCCGAGGTCGTGCCCGCTGCACAGATTCATGCGCCAGGTCCTCCAGCAGATAATTCACTTTGGTTTATTGCGCTATCTCTAATAGCACCCAAGATATCACCAGACATATATTGGATTTTTCCCTGACCCTGAGTGTCTGGCCCCATGTGACTGTGGTTTTCTCGGCCCCTGGTGGTCCGAGGTCGTTCCCGTTGCACAGATTCATGCGCCAGGGCCCCCTGCAGATAATTCACTTTGGTTTATTGCGCTATCTCTAATAGCACCCGAGATATCACCAGATATATATTGGATTTTCCCCTGACCCTGAGTGTCCGGCCCCATGAGACGGTGGTTTTTTTGGCCCCTGGTTGTCCGAGGTCGTTCCCGTTCCACAGATTCATGCGCCAGTGCCTCCTGCAGATAATTCACTTTGGTTTACTGCGCTATCTCTAATAGTACCCGAGATATCACCAGATATATATTGGATTTCTCCCTGACCCTGAGTGTCCGACCCCATGAGACTGTGGTTTTCTCTGCCGATGGTGCTCCGAGGTCGTTCCCTCTGCACAGATTCATGCGACAGGGCCTCCTGCAGATAATTCACTTTGATTTATTGCGCTATCTGTAATAGCACCCGAGATATCACCAGATATATATTGGATTTTTCACTGACCCTAAGTGTCCGGCCCCTCGGGACGGGGGTTTTCTCGGCCCCTGGTGATCCGAGGGCGTTCCTGCTGCACAGATTGATCCGCCAGGGCCTCCTGCAGATAATTCACTTTGGTTTATTGCGCTATCTCTAATAGCACCCGAGATATCACCAGATATATATAGGATTTCTCCCTGACCCTGACTGTCCGGCCCCATGAGACGGTGATTTTCTCGGCCCCTGGTGGTCCGAGGTCGTTCCCGCTGCACAGATTCATGCGCCAGGGCCTCCTGCAGATAATTCACTTTGGTTTATTGCGCTATCTCTAATAGCACCCAAGATATCACCAGATATATATTGGATTTTTCCCTGACGCTGAGTGTCCGGCCGCATGAGACTGTGGTTTTCTCGGCCCCTGGTGGACCGAGGTCGTTCCCTTTGCACAAATTCATGCGACAGGGCCTCCTGCAGATAATTCACTTTGATTTATTGCGCTATCTGTAATAGCACCCGAGATATCACCAGATATATATTGGATTTTTCACTGTCCCTGAGTGTCCGGCCCCATGAGACGGTGGTTTTCTCGGCCCCTGGTGATCCGATGTCGTTCCCGCTGCACAGATTCATGCGCCAGGGCCTCCTACAGACAATGCACTTTGATTTATTGCGCTATCTGTAATAGCACCCGGGATATGACCAGATATATATTGGATTTTTCCCTGACCCTGAGTGTCCGGCCCCTCGGGACGGTGGTTTTCTTGGCCCCTGGTGGTCCGAGGGCGTTCCTGCTGCACAGATTCATCCGGCAGGGCCGCCTACAGGCAATGCACTTTGATTTATTGCGCTATCTGTAATAGCACCCGAGATATCACCAGATATATATTGGATTTTCCCCTGACCCTGAGTGTCCTGCCCCATGAGACTGTGGTTTTCTAGGCCCCTGGTGGTCCCAGGCCGCTCCCGCTGCACAGATTCATGCGCCAGGGCCTCCTGCAGATAATTCACTTTGATTTATTGCGCTATCTCTAATAGCACCCAAGATATCACCAGATATATATTGGATTTTTCCCTGACCCTGAGTGTCCGGCCCCATGAGACTGTGGTTTTCTCGGCCCCTGGTGGTCCGAGGTCGTTCCCGTTGCACAGATTTATGCGCCAGGGCCTCCTGCAGATAAATCACTTTGGTTTATTGCGCTATCTTTAATAGCACCCGAGATATCACCAGATATATATTGGATTTTCCCCTGACCCTGAGAGTCCGGCCCCATGAGACTGTGGTTTTCTAGGCCCCTGGTGGTCCGAGGTCGTGCCCGCTGCACAGATTCATGCGCCAGGTCCTCCAGCAGATAATTCACTTTGGTTTATTGCGCTATCTCTAATAGCACCCAAGATATCACCAGACATATATTGGATTTTTCCCTGACCCTGAGTGTCCGGCCCCATGTGACTGTGGTTTTCTCGGCCCCTGGTGGTCCGAGGTCGTTCCCGTTGCACAGATTCATGCGCCAGGGCCCCCTGCAGATAATTCACTTTGGTTTATTGAGCTATCTCTAATAGCACCCGAGATATCACCAGATATATATTGGATTTTCCCCTGACCCTGAGTGTCCGGCCCCATGAGACGGTGGTTTTTTTGGCCCCTGGTGGTCCGAGGTCGTTCCCGTTGCACACATTCATGCGCCAGGGCCTCCTGCAGATAATTCACTTTGATTTATTGCGCTATCTGTAATAGCACCCGAGATATCACCAGATATATATTGGATTTTTCACTGACCCTAAGTGTCCGGCCCCTCGGGACGGTGGTTTTCTTGGCCCCTGGTGGTCCGAGGGCGTTCCTGCTGCACAGATTCATCCGGCAGGGCCGCCTACAGGCAATGCACTTTGATTTATTGCGCTATCTGTAATAGCACCCGAGATATCACCAGACATATATTGGATTTTCCCCAGACCCTGAGTGTCCTGCCCCATGAGACTGTGGTTTTCTCTGCCGATGGTGCTCCGAGGTCGTTCCCTCTGCACAGATTCATGCGACAGGGCCTCCTGCAGATAATTCACTTTGGTATATTGCGCTGTATCTAATAGCACCCGAGATATCACCAGATATGTATTGGATTTTCCCCTGACCCTGAGTGTCCGGCCCCATGAGACTGTGGTTTTCTCGGCCCCTGGTGGTCCGAGGTCGTTCCCGCTGCCCAGATTCATGCGCCAGGGCCTCCTCCAGACAATGCACTTTGATTTATTGCGCTATCTCTAATAGCACCCGAGATATCACCAGATATATATTGGATTTCTCCCTGACCCTGAGTGTCCGACCCCATGAGACTGTGGTTTTCTCTGCCGATGGTGCTCCGAGGTCGTTCCCTCTGCACAGATTCATGCGGCAGGGCCTCCTGCAGATAATTCACTTTGGTATATTGCGCTGTATCTAATAGCACCCGAGATATCACCAGATATGTATTGGATTTTCCCCTGACCCTGAGTGTCCGGCCCCATGAGACTGTGGTTTTCTCGGCCCCTGGTGGTCCGAGGTCGTTCCCGCTGCCCAGATTCATGCGCCAGGGCCTCCTCCAGACAATGCACTTTGATTTATTGCGCTATCTCTAATAGCACCCGAGATATCACCAGATATATATTGGATTTTCCCCTGACCCTGAGTGTCCGGCCCCATGAGACTGTGGTTTTCTCGGCCCCTGGTGGTCCGAGGTCGTTCCCGTTGCACAGATTCATGCGCCAGGGCCTCCTGCAGATAATTCACTTTGATTTATTGCGCTATCTGTAATAGCACCCGAGATATCACCAGATATATATTGGATTTTTCACTGACCCTAAGTGTCCGGCCCCTCGGGACGGGGGTTTTCTCGGCCCCTGGTGGTCCGAGGGCGTTCCTGCTGCACAGATTCATCCGCCAGGGCCTCCTGCAGATAATTCACTTTGGTTTATTGCGCTATCTCTAATAGCACCCGAGATATCACCAGATATATATAGGATTTCTCCCTGACCCTGACTGTCCGGCCCCATGAGACGGTGATTTTCTCGGCCCCTGGTGGTCCGAGGTCGTTCCCGCTGCACAGATTCATGCGCCAGGGCCTCCTGCAGATAATTCACTTTGGTTTATTGCGCTATCTCTAATAGCACCCAAGATATCACCAGATATATATTGGATTTTTCCCTGACGCTGAGTGTCCGGCCGCATGAGACTGTGGTTTTCTCGGCCCCTGGTGGACCGAGGTCGTTCCCTTTGCACAAATTCATGCGACAGGGCCTCCTGCAGATAATTCACTTTGATTTATTGCGCTATCTGTAATAGCACCCGAGATATCACCAGATATATATTGGATTTTTCACTGTCCCTGAGTGTCCGGCCCCATGAGACGGTGGTTTTCTCGGCCCCTGGTGGTCCGAGGTCGTTCCCGCTGCACAGATTCATGCGCCAGGGCCTCCTACAGACAATGCACTTTGATTTATTGCGCTATCTGTAATAGCACCCGGGATATGACCAGATATATATTGGATTTTTCCCTGACCCTGAGTGTCCGGCCCCATGAGACGGTGGTTGTCTCGGCCCCTGGTGGTCCGAGGTCGTTCCCGCTGCACACATTCGTGCGCCAGGGCCCCCTACAGACAATGCACTTTGATTTATTGCGCTATCTGTAATAGCACCCGAGATATCACCAGATAAATATTGGATTTTCCCCTGACCCTGAGTTTCCGGCCCCATGAGACGGAGGTTTTCTCGGCCCCTGGTGGTCCGAGGTCGTTCCCGCTGGCCACATTTATGCGCCGGGGCCTCCTACAGACAATGCACTTTGATTTATTGCGCTATCTATAATAGCACCCGAGATATCACCAGATATATATTGGATTTTTCACTGACCCTAAGTGTCCGGCCCCTCGGGACGGTGGTTTTCTTGGCCCCTGGTGGTCCGAGGGCGTTCCTGCTGCACAGATTCATCCGGCAGGGCCGCCTACAGGCAATGCACTTTGATTTATTGCGCTATCTGTAATAGCACCCGAGATATCACCAGATATATATTGGATTTTCCCCTGACCCTGAGTGTCCTGCCCCATGAGACTGTGGTTTTCTAGGCCCCTGGTGGTCCCAGGTCGCTCCCGCTGCACAGATTCATGCGCCAGGGCCTCCTGCAGATAATTCACTTTGGTTTATTGCGCTATCTCTAATAGCACCCAAGATATCACCAGATATATATTGGATTTTTCCCTGACCCTGAGTGTCCGGCCCCATGAGACTGTGGTTTTCTCTTCCCCTGGTGGTCCGAGGTCGTTCCCGCTGCACAGATTCATGCGCCAGGGCCTCCTACAGACAATGCACTTTGATTTGTTGCGCTATCTGTAATAGCACCCGGGATATCACCAGATATATATTGGATTTTTCCCTGACCCTGAGTGTCAGGCCCCATGAGACGGTGGTTCTCTCGGCCCCTTGTGGTCCGAGGTCGTTCCCGCTGCACCGATTCGTGCGCCAGGGCCTCCTACAGACAATGCACTTTGATTTATAGCGCTATCTGTAATAGCACCCGAGATATCACCAGATAAATATTGGATTTTCCCCTGACCCTGAGTTTCCGGCCCCATGAGACGGAGGTTTTCTCGGCTCCTGGTGGTCCGAGGTCGTTCCCGCAGGCCACATTTATGCGCCAGGGCCTCCTACAGACAATGCACTTTGATTTATTGCGCTATCTGTAATAGCACCCGAGATATCACCAGATATATATTGGATTTTCCCTGACCCTGAGTGTCCGGCCCCATTAGACTGTGGTTTTCTCGGCCCCTGGAGGTCCGAGGTCGTTCCGGCTGCCCAGATTCATGCGCCAGGGCCTCCTGCAGATAATTCACTTTGGTTTATTGCGCTGTATCTAATAGCACCCGAGATATCACCAGATATGTATTGGATTTTCCCCTGACCCTGATTGTCCGGCCCCATGAGACTGTGGTTTTCTCGGCCCCTGGTGGTCCGAGGTCGTTCCCGCTGCCCAGATTTATGCGCCAGGGCCTCCTCCAGACAATGCACTTTGATTTATTGCGCTATCTGTAATAGCACCCGACATATCACCAGATATATATTGCATTTTTCCCTGACCCTGAGTGTCCGGCCCCACGAGACGGTGGTTTTCTCGGCCCCTGGTGGTCCGAGGTCGTTCCCGCTGCTCAGATTCATGCGCCAGGGCCTCCTGCAGACAATGCACTTTGATTTATTGCGCTATTTCTAATAGCTCTCGAGATATCACCAGATATATATTCGATTTTCCCCTGACCCTGAGTGGCCGGCCCCATGAGACGGTGGTCTTCTCGGCCCCAGGTGGTCCGAGGTCCTTCCCGCTGCCCAGATTCATGCGCCACGGCCTCCTACAGACAATGCACTTTGATTTATTGCACTATCTGTAATAGCACCCGAGATATCACCGGATATATATTGGATATTTCCCTCACCCTGAGTGTCTAGCCCCATGAGACGGTGGTTTTCTCGGCCCCTGGTGGACCGAGGTCGATCCCGCTGCACAGATTCATGCACCAGGGCCTCCTGCAGACAATGCACTTCGATTTAGTGCGCTATCTCTAATAGCACCCGAGATATCACCAGATATATATTGGATTTTTCCCTGACCCTGACAGTCCGGCCTCATGAGAAGGTGATTTTCTTGGCTCCTGTGGGTCCGAGGTCGTCCCCACTGCACAGATTCATGCGCTAGGACCTCCTGCAGACAATGCACTTTTATTTATTCCGCTATCTCTAATAGCACCCGAGATATCACCAGATATATATTGGATTTTCCCCTGACCCTGAGTGTCCGGCCCCATGAGACGGTAGCTTCCTCGGCCCCTGGAGGTCCGAGGTCGTTCCCGCAGCACAGATTCATGCGCCAGGGCCTCCTGCAGACAATGCACTTTGATTTATTGCGCTATATGTAATAGCACCCGAGATATCACCAGATATATATTGGATTTTTCCCTGACCCTGAGTGTCCGGCCCCATGAGACTGTGGTTTTCTCGGCGCCTGGTGGTCCGAGGTCGTTCCCGTTGCACTGTTTCATGCGCCAGGGCCTCCTGCAGATAATTCACTTTGGTTTATTGCGCTATCTCTAATAGCACCCAAGATATCACCTGACATATATTGGATTTTTCCCTGACCCTGAGTGTCCGGCCCTATGTGACTGTGGTTTTCTCGGCCCCTGGTGGTCCGAGGTCGTTCCCGTTGCACAGATTCATGCGCCAGGGCCCCCTGCAGATAATTCACTTTGGTTTATTGCGCTATCTCTAATAGCACCCGAGATATCACCAGATATATATTGGATTTTCCCCTGACCCTGAGTGTCCGGCCCCATGAGACGGTGGTTTTTTTGGCCCCTGGTGGTCCGAGGTCGTTCTCGTTGCACAGATTCATGCGCCAGGGCCTCCTGCAGATAATTCACTTTGATTTATTGCGCTATCTGTAATAGCACCCGAGATATCACCAGATATATATTGGATTTTTCACTGACCCTGAGTGTCCGGCCCCTCGGGACGGTGGTTTTCTTGGCCCCTGGTGGTCCGAGGGCGTTCCTGCTGCACAGATTCATCCGGCAGGGCCGCCTACAGGCAATGCACTTTGATTTATTGCGCTATCTGTAATAGCACCCGAGATATCACCAGATATATATTGGATTTTCCCCTGACACTGAGTGTCCTGCCCCATGAGACTGTGGTTTTCTAGGCCCCTGGTGGTCCCAGGTCGCTCCCGCTGCACAGATTCATGCACCAGGGCCTCCTGCAGATAATGCACTTTGGTTTATTGCGCTATCTCTAATAGGACCCGAGATATCACCAGATATATATTGGATTTTTCCCTGACCCTGAGTGTCCGGCCCCATGAGACGGTGGTTGTCTCGGCCCCTGGTGGTCCGAGGTCGTTCCCGCTGCACACATTCGTGCGCCAGGGCCCCCTACAGACAATGCACTTTGATTTATTGCGCTATCTGTAATAGCACCCGAGATATCACCAGATAAATATTGGATTTTCCCCTGACCCTGAGTTTCCGGCCCCATGAGACGGAGGTTTTCTCGGCCCCTGGTGGTCCGAGGTCGTTCCCGCTGGCCACATTTATGCGCCAGGGCCTCCTACAGACAATGCACTTTGATTTATTGCGCTATCTGTAATAGCGCCCGAGATAGCACCAGATATACATTGGATTTTCCCCTGACCCTGAGTGTCCGGCCCCATGAGACTGTGGTTTTCTAGGCCCCTGGTGGTCTGAGGTCGTTCCCGCTGCACTGTATCATGCGCCAGGGCCTCCTGCAGATAATTCACTTTGGTTTATTGCGCTATCTCTAATAGCACCCGAGATATCACCAGATATATATTGGATTTTCCCCTGACCCTGAGTGTCCGGCCCCATGAGACGGTAGCTTCCTCGGCCCCTGGAGGTCCGAGGTCGTTCCCGCAGCACAGATTCATGCGCCAGGGCCTCCTGCAGACAATGCACTTTGATTTATTGCGCTATATGTAATAGCACCCGAGATATCACCAGATATATATTGGATTTTTCCCTGACCCTGAGTGTCCGGCCCCATGAGACTGTGGTTTTCTCGGCGCCTGGTGGTCCGAGGTCGTTCCCGTTGCACTGTTTCATGCGCCAGGGCCTCCTGCAGATAATTCACTTTGGTTTATTGCGCTATCTCTAATAGCACCCAAGATATCACCTGACATATATTGGATTTTTCCCTGACCCTGAGTGTCCGGCCCCATGTGACTGTGGTTTTCTCGGCCCCTGGTGGTCCGAGGTCGTTCCCGTTGCACAGATTCATGCGCCAGGGCCCCCTGCAGATAATTCACTTTGGTTTATTGCGCTATCTCTAATAGCACCCGAGATATCACCAGATATATATTGGATTTTCCCCTGACCCTGAGTGTCCGGCCCCATGAGACGGTGGTTTTTTTGGCCCCTGGTGGTCCGAGGTCGTTCTCGTTGCACAGATTCATGCGCCAGGGCCTCCTGCAGATAATTCACTTTGATTTATTGCGCTATCTGTAATAGCACCCGAGATATCACCAGATATATATTGGATTTTTCACTGACCCTGAGTGTCCGGCCCCTCGGGACGGTGGTTTTCTTGGCCCCTGGTGGTCCGAGGGCGTTCCTGCTACACAGATTCATACGGCAGGGCCGCCTACAGGCAATGCACTTTGATTTATTGCGCTATCTGTAATAGCACCCGAGATATCACCAGATATATATTGGATTTTCCCCTGACACTGAGTGTCCTGCCCCATGAGACTGTGGTTTTCTAGGCCCCTGGTGGTCCCAGGTCGCTCCCGCTGCACAGATTCATGCGCCAGGGCCTCCTGCAGATAATTCACTTTGATTTATTGCGCTATCTCTAATAGCACCCAAGATATCACCAGATATATATTGGATTTTTCCCTGACCCTGAGTGTCCGGCCCCATGAGACTGTGGTTTTCTCGGCCCCTGGTGGTCCGAGGTCGTTCCCGTTGCACAGATTCATGCGCCAGGGCCCCCTGCAGATAATTCACTTTGGTTTATTGCGCTATCTCTAATAGCACCCGAGATATCACCAGATATATATTGGATTTTTCACTGACCCTAAGTGTCCGGCCCCTCGGGACGGTGGTTTTCTTGGCCCCTGGTGGTCCGAGGGCGTTCCTGCTGCACAGATTCATCCGGCAGGGCCGCCTACAGGCAATGCACTTTGATTTATTGCGCTATCTGTAATAGCACCCGAGATATCACCAGATATATATTGGATTTTCCCCTGACCCTGAGTGTCCTGCCCCATGAGACTGTGGTTTTCTAGGCCCCTGGTGGACCGAGGTCGCTCCCGCTCCACAGATTCATGCGCCAGGGCCTCCTCCAGACAATGCACTTTGATTTATTGCGCTATCTCTAATAGCACCCGAGATATCACCAGATATATATTGGATTTTCCCCTGACCCTGAGTGTCCGGCCCCATGAGACTGTGGTTTTCTCGGCCCCTGGTGGTCCGAGGTCGTTCCCGTTGCACAGATTCATGCGCCAGGGCCTCCTGCAGATAATTCACTTTGATTTATTGCGCTATCTGTAATAGCACCCGAGATATCACCAGATATATATTGGATTTTTCACTGACCCTAAGTGTCCGGCCCCTCGGGACGGGGGTTTTCTCGGCCCCTGGTGGTCCGAGGGCGTTCCTGCTGCACAGATTCATCCGCCAGGGCCTCCTGCAGATAATTCACTTTGGTTTATTGCGCTATCTCTAATAGCACCCGAGATATCACCAGATATATATAGGATTTCTCCCTGACCCTGACTGTCCGGCCCCATGAGACGGTGATTTTCTCGGCCCCTGGTGGTCCGAGGTCGTTGCCGTTGCACAGGTTCATGCGCCAGTGCCTCCTGCAGATAATTCACTTTGGTTTAATGCGCTATCTGTAATAGCACCAGAGATATCACCAGATATATATTGGATTTTTCACTGACCCTCAGAGTCCGGCCCCATGAGACTGTGGTTTACTCGGCCCATGGCGGTCCGAGGTCGTTCCCGTTGCACAGATTCATGCGCCAGGGCCTCCTGCAGACAATTCACTTTGATTTATTGCGCTATCTGTAATAGCACCCGAGTTATCACCAGATATATATTGGATTTTACCCTGATCCTGAGTGTCCGGCCCCATGAGACTGTGGTTTACTCGGCCCCTGGTGGTCCGAGGTCGTTGCCGTTGCACAGATTCATGCGCCAGGGCCTCCTGCAGATAATTCACTTTGGTTTATTGCGCTATCTCTAATAGCACCCGAGATATCACCAGATATATATTGGATTTTCCCCTGACCCTGAGTGTCCGGCCCCATGAGACGGTGGTTTTCTCGGTCCCTGGTGGTCCGAGGTCATTCCCGCTGCACAGATTCATGCGCCAGGGCCTCCTACAGACAATGCACTTTGATTTATTGCGCTATCTGTAATAGCACCCAAGATATCACCAGATATATATTGGATTTTTCACTGACTCTGAGTGTCTGGCCCCATGAGACGGTGGTTTTCTCGGGCCCTCGTGGTCCGAGGTCGTTCCCGCTGCACAGATTCGTGCGCCAGGGCCTCCTACAGACAATGCACTTTGATTTATTGCGCTATCTGTAATAGCACCCGAGATATCACCAGATATATATTGGATTTTCCCCTGACCCTGAGTGTCCGGCCCCATGAGACTGTGGTTTAGTCGGCCCCTGGTGGTCCGAGGTCGGTCCCGTTCCACAAATTCATGCGCCAGGGCCTCCTGCAGATAATTCACTTTGGATTACTGCGCTATCTCTAATAATACCCGAGATATCACCAGATATATATTGGATTTTTCCCTGACCCTGAGTGTCCGGCCCCATGAGACGGTGGTTTTCTCGGCCCCTGGTGGTCCGAGGTCGTTCCCGCTGTACAGATTCATGCGCCAGGGCCTCCTACAGACAATGCACTTTGATTTATTGCGCTATATGTAATAGCACCCGAGATATCACCAGATATATATTGGATTTTACCCTGACCCTGAGTGTCCGGCCCCATGAGACTGTGGTTTTTTCGGCCCCTGGTGGTCCGAGGTCGTTCCCGTTGCACAGATTCATGCGCCAGTGCCTCCTGCAGATAATTCACTTTGGTTTATTGCGCTATCTCTAATAGCACCCGAGATATCACCAGATATATATTGGATTTTTCCCTGACCCTGAGTGTCCGGCCCCATGAGACGGTGGTTTTCTCGGCCCCTGGTGGTCCGAGGTCGTTCCCGCAGCACAGATGCATGCGCCAGGGCCTCCTGCATATAAATCACTTTGGTTTATTGCGCTATCTCTAATAGCACCCGAGATATCACCAGATATATATTGGATTTTTCCTTGACCCTGACAGTCCGGTCGCACGTGTCGATGGTTTTCTCGGCCCCTGGTGTGCCGACGTCGTTGCTGCTGCCCAGATTCATGCGCCAGGGCCTCCTGCAGATAATTCACTTTGGTTTATTGCGCTATCTGTAATAGCACCCGAGATATCACCAGATATATATAGGATTTCTCCCTGACCCTGAGTGTCCGGCCCCATGAGACTGTGGTTTTTTCGGCCCCTGGTGGTCCGAGGTCGTTCCTGCTGCACAGATTCATTCGCCAGTGCCTCCTACAGACAATGCACATTGATTTATTGCGCTAACTCTAATAGCACCCGAGATATCATCAGATACATCCTGGGTTTTTACATGACCTTGGGAGTGCGACCCCATGTGTCGGTGGTTTTCTCGGCCCCTGTTGGTCCGAGATCGTTCCCGCTGCACAGATACATGCGACAGGGCCTCCTGCAGATAATTCACTTTGGTTTATTGCGGTATCTCTAATAGCACCCGAGATATCTCCAGATATATATTGGATTTTTCCCAGACCCTGAGTGACCGGCCCCATGTGTCGATGGTTTTCTCGGTCCCTCGTGGTCCGTGGTCGGTCCCGCTTCTCAGATTCATGCGCCAGTGCCCCCTGCAGATAATTCACTTTGATTTATTGCGCTATCTCTAATAGCACCCGAGATATCACCAGATATATATTGGATTTTTCCTTGACCCTGACAGTCCGGTCGCACGTGTCGATGGTTTTCTCGGCCCCTGGTGTGCCGACGTCGTTGCTGCTGCCCAGATTCATGCGCCAGGGCCTCCTGCAGATAATTCACTTTGGTTTATTGCGCTATCTGTAATAGCACCCGAGATAACACCAGATATATATTGGATTTTTCCCTGACACTGACTGTCCGGCCCCATGTGTCGGTGGTTTTCTCGGCTCCTGGTGGTCCGAGGTGGTTCCCGCTGCACAGATTCATGCACCGGGGCCTCCTGCAGATAATTCCCTGTGGTTTATTGCGCTATCTGTAATAGCACCCGAGATATCATCAGATATATATTGGTTTTTCCCCTGACCCTGAGTGTCCGGCCCCATGAGACGGTGGTTTTCTCGGCCCCTGGTGGTCCGAGGTCGTTCCCGCTGCACAGATTCATGCGCCAGGGCCTCCTGCAGATAATTGACTTTGGTTTATTGCGCTATCTCTAATATCACCCGAGATATCACCAGATATATATTGGATTTTCCCCTGACCCTGTGTGTCCGGCCCCATGAGACTGTGGTTTTCTCGGCCCCTGGTGGTCCGAGGTCTTTCCCGCTGCCCAGATTCTTGCGCCAGGGCCTCCTGCAGATAATTCACTTTGGTTTATTGCGCTATCTGTAATAGCACCCGAGACATCACCAGATATATATTGGATTTTTCTCTGACCCTGAGTGTCCGGCCCCATGAGACTGTGGTTTTCTCGGCCCCTGGTGGTCCGAGGTCGTTCCCGCTGCACAGAATCATGCGCCAGGGCGACCTGCAGATAATTCACTTTGGTTTATTGCGCTATCTCTAATAGCACCCGAGATATCACAATATATATATTGGATTTTCCCCTGACCTTGAGTGTCCGGACCCATGAGAAGGTTGTTTTCTCGGCCCCTGGTGGTCCGAGGTCGTTCCCGCTGCCCAGATTCATGCGCCAGGGCCTCCTGCAGATAATTCACTTTGGTTTATTGCGCTATCTGTAATAGCACCCGAGATAACACCAGATATATATTGGATTTTTCCCTGACACTGACAGTCCGGCCCCATGTGTCGGTGGTTTTCTCGGCCCCTGGTGCTCCGAGGTCGTTCCCGCTGCACAGATTCATGCGCCAGGGCCTTCTATAGATAATTCCCTCTGGTTTATTGCGCTATCTGTAATAGCACCCGAGATATCACCAGATATATATTGGATTTTCCACTGACCCTGAGTGTCCGGCCCCATGAGACTGTGATTTTCTCGGACCCTGGTGGTCCGAGGTGGTTCCCGCTGCACAGATTCATGCGCCAGGGCCTCCTACAGACAATGCACTTTGATTTATTGCGCTATCTGTAATAGCACCCGAGATAACACCAGATATATATTGGATTTTCCCCTGACCCTGAGTGTCCGGCCCCATGAGACTGTGGTTTTCTCGGCCCCTGGTGGTCCGAGGTCGTTCCCGCTGCCCAGATTCATGCGCCAGGGCCTCCTGCAGATAATTCACTTTGGTTTATTGCGCTATCTGTAATAGCACCCGAGATAACACCAGATATATATTGGATTTTTCCCTGACACTGACAGTCCGGCCCCATGTGTCGGTGGTTTTCTCGGCCCCTGGTGCTCCGAGGTCGTTCCCGCTGCACAGATTCATGCGCCAGGGCCTCCTATAGATAATTCACTTTGGTTTATTGCACTATCTGTAATAGCACCCGAGATATCATCAGATATATATTGGATTTTCCCCTGACCCTGAGTGTCCGGCCCCATGAGACGGTGGTTTTCACGGCCCCTGGTGGTCCGAGGTCGTTCCCGCTGCACAGATTCATGCGTCAGGGCCTCCTACAGATAATTCGCTTTGGTTTAGTGCGCTATCTCCAATAGCACCCGAGATATCACCAGATATATATTGGATTTTTCACTGACCCTGACAGTCCGGCCCCATGTGTCGGTGGTTTTCTCGGCCCCTGGTTTTCCGAGGCCGTTCCCACAGCACAGATTCATGCGCCAGGGCCTCCTGCAGATAATTCACTTTGGTTTATTGCGCTATCTGTAATAGCACCCGAGATAACACCAGATATATATTGGATTTTCCCCTGACCTTGAGTGTCCGGCCCCATGAGACTGTGGTTTACTCGGCCCCTGGTGGTCCGAGGTCGTTCCCGTTGCACAGATTCATGCGCCAGGGCCTCCTACAGACAATGCACTTTGATTTATTGCGCTATCTGTAATAGGACCCGAGATATCACCAGATATATATTGGATTTTACCCTGACCCTGAGTGTCCGGCCCCATGAGACTGTGATTTTCTCTGACCCTGGTGGTCCGAGGTGGTTCCCGCTGCACAGATTCATGCGCCAAGGCCTCCTACAGACAATGCACTTTGATTTATTGCGCTATCTGTAATAGCACCCGAGATATCACCAGATATATATTGGATATTTCCCTCACCCTGAGTGTCCAGCCCCATGAGACGGTGGTTTTCTCGGCCCCTGGTGGTCCGAGGTCGTTCCCGCTGCACAGATGCATGCGCCAGGGCCTCCTGCAGATAATGCACTTTGATTTATTGCGCTATCTGTAATAGGACCCGAGATATCACCAGATATATATTGGATTTTACCCTGACCCTGAGTGTCCGGCCCCATGAGACTGTGATTTTCTCTGACCCTGGTGGTCCGAGGTGGTTCCCGCTGCACAGATTCATGCGCCAAGGCCTCCTACAGACAATGCACTTTGATTTATTGCGCTATCTGTAATAGCACCCGAGATATCACCAGATATATATTGGATATTTCCCTCACCCTGAGTGTCCAGCCCCATGAGACGGTGGTTTTCTCGGCCCCTGGTGGTCCGAGGTCGTTCCCGCTGCACAGATGCATGCGCCAGGGCCTCCTGCAGATAATTCACTTTCGTTTATTGCGCTATCTCTAATAGCAGCCGAGATATCACCAGATATATATTTGATTTTTCCCGGACCCTGAGTGTCTGGCCCCATGAGACGGTGATTTTCTCGGCCCCTGGTGGTTCGACGTCGTTGCCGCTGCACAGATTCATGCGACAGGGCCTCCCGCAGACAAAGCACTTTGGTTTATTGCGCTATCTGTAATAGCACCCGAGATATCACCAGATATATGCTGGATTTTTACATGACCATGGGTGACGGATTCCGAATATCTGTAATTTTCTCGGCCCCTGGTGGTCCGAGGTCGTTCCTGCTGCACAGATTCATTCGCCAGTGCCTCCTACAGACAATGCACATTGATTTATTGCGCTAACTCTAATAGCACCCGAGATATCATCAGATACATCCTGGGTTTTTACATGACCTTGGGAATGCGACCCCATGTGTCGGTGGTTTTCTCGGCCCCTGTTGGTCCGAGATCGTTCCCGCTGCACAGATACATGCGACAGGGCCTCCTGCAGATAATTCACTTTGGTTTATTGCGGTATCTCTAATAGCACCCGAGATATCTCCAGATATATATTGGATTTTTCCCTGACCCTGAGTGACCGGCCCCATGTGTCGATGGTTTTCTCGGTCCCTCGTGGTCCGTGGTCGGTCCCGCTTCTCAGATTCATGCGCCAGTGCCCCCTGCAGATAATTCACTTTGATTTATTGCGCTATCTCTAATAGCACCCGAGATATCACCAGATATATATTGGATTTTTCCTTGACCCTGACAGTCCGGTCGCACGTGTCGATGGTTTTCTCGGCCCCTGGTGTGCCGACGTCGTTGCTGCTGCCCAGATTCATGCGCCAGGGCCTCCTGCAGATAATTCACTTTGGTTTATTGCGCTATCTGTAATAGCACCCGAGATAACACCAGATATATATTGGATTTTTCCCTGACACTGACAGTCCGGCCCCATGTGTCGGTGGTTTTCTCGGCTCCTGGTGGTCCGAGGTGGTTCCCGCTGCCCAGATTCATGCACCGGGGCCTCCTGCAGATAATTCCCTCTGGTTTATTGCGCTATCTGTAATAGCACCCGAGATATCATCAGATATATATTGGTTTTTCCCCTGACCCTAAGTGTCCGGCCCCATGAGACGGTGGTTTTCTCGGCCCCTGGTGGTCCGAGGTCGTTCCCGCTGCACAGATTCATGCGCCAGGGCCTCCTGCAGATAATTGACTTTGGTTTATTGCGCTATCTCTAATATCACCCGAGATATCACCAGATATATATTGGATTTTCCCCTGACCCTGTGTGTCCGGCCCCATGAGACTGTGGTTTTCTCGGCCCCTGGTGGTCCGAGGTCTTTCCCGCTGCCCAGATTCTTGCGCCAGGGCCTCCTGCAGATAATTCACTTTGGTTTATTGCGCTATCTGTAATAGCACCCGAGACATCACCAGATATATATTGGATTTTTCTCTGACCCTGAGTGTCCGGCCCCATGAGACTGTGGTTTTCTCGGCCCCTGGTGGTCCGAGGTCGTTCCCGCTGCCCAGATTCATGCGCCAGGGCCTCCTGCAGATAATTCACTTTGGTTTATTGCGCTATCTGTAATAGCACCCGAGATAACACCAGATATATATTGGATATTTCCCTCACCCTGAGTGTCCAGCCCCATGAGACGGTGGTTTTCTCGGCCCCTGGTGGTCCGAGGTCGTTCCCGCTGCACAGATGCATGCGCCAGGGCCTCCTGCAGATAATTCACTTTCGTTTATTGCGCTATCTGTAATAGCACCCGAGATAACACCAGATATATATTGGATTTTTCCCTGACACTGACAGTCCGGCCCCATGTGTCGGTGGTTTTCTCGGCCCCTGGTTTTCCGAGGCCGTTCCCACAGCACAGATTCATGCGCCAGGGCCTCCTGCAGATAATTCACTTTGGTTTATTGCGCTATCTGTAATAGCACCCGAGATATCACCAGATAAATATTGGATTTATCCTTGACCCTGAGTGTCCGGCCCCATGAGACGGTGGTTTTCTCGGCCCCTGGTTGTCCGGGGTGGTCCCGCTGCACAGACTCATGCGCCAGGGCCTCCGGCAGACAATTCACTTTGGTTCATTGCGCTATCTCTAATAGCACCCGAGATATCACCAGATATATATTGGATTTTTCCCTGACCCTGAGTGTTCGGCCCCATGAGACTGTGGTTTTCTCGGCCCCTGGTGGTCCGAGGTCGTTCCTGCTGCCCAGATTCATGCGCAATGGCCTGATACGGACAATGCACTTTGGTTCATTGCGCTATCTCTAATAGCACCCGAGATATCACCAGATATATATTGGATTTTCCCCTGACCCTGAGTGTCCGGCCCCATGAGACTGTGGTTTTCTCGGCCCCTGGTGGTCCGAGGTCGTTCCCGCTGCACAGACTCATGGGCCAGGGCCTCCTGCAGACTATGCACTTTGATTTATTGCGCTATCTGTAATAGCACCCGAGATATCACCAGATATATATTGGATTTTTCCCTGACCCTGAGCGTCGGGCCCCATGAGACGGTGGTTTTCTCGGCCCCTGGTGGTCCGAGGTCGTTCCCACTGCACAGATTCATGCGCCAGGGCCTCCTACAGATAATGCACTTTGGTTTATTGCGCTATCTCTAATAGCACCCGAGATATCAACAGATATATGCTGGATTTTTACATGACCTTGGGTGACGGATTCCGAATATCTGTAATTTTCTTGGCCCCTGGTGGTCCGAGGTCGTTCCTGCTGCACAGATTCACTCGCCAGTGCCGCCTACAGACAATGCACTTTGATTTATTGCGCTATCTCTAATAGCACCCGAGATATCACCAGATATATATTGGATTTTTCCCTGACCCTGAGTGTCCGGCCCCATGAGACGGCGGTTTTCTCGGCCCCTGGTGGTCCGAGGTTGTTCCCGCTGCACAGATTCATGCGCCTGGGCCCCCTGCAGATAATTCTCTTTGGCTTATTGCGCTATCTCTAATTTCACCCGAGATATCACCAGATATATATTGGACTTTTCCCTCACCCTGAATGTCCGGCCCCATGAGACGGTGTTTTTCTCGGCCCCTGGTGGTCCGAGGTCGTTCCCGCTGCACAGATTCATGCGCCAGGGCCTCCTACAGACAATGCACTTTGATTTATTGCGCTATCTGTAATAGCACCCGAGATATCACCAGATATATATTGGATTTTCCCCTGACCATGAGTGTCCGGTCCCATGAGACGGTGGTTTTCTCGGCCCCTGGTGGTCCGAGGACGTTGCCGCTGCCCAGATTTATGCGCCAGGGCCTCCCGCAGACAACGCACTTTGATTTATCGCGCTATGTCTAATAGCACCTGAGATCTCACCAGATATACATTGGATTTTTCCCCGACCCTGAGTGTCCGGCCCCATGAGACGGTGGTTTTCTCGGCCCCTGGTGGTCGGAGGTCGTTCCCGCTGCACAGATTCATGCGCCAGGGCCTCCTACAGACAATGCACTTTGATTTATTGCGCTATCTGTAATAGCACCCGAGATATCACCAGATATATATTGGATTTTTCCCTGACCCTGAGTGTCGGGCCCCATGAGACGGTGGTTTTCTCGGTCCCTGGTGGTCCGAGGTCGTTCCCACTGCACAGATTCATGCGCCAGGGCCTCCTACAGATAATGCACTTTGGTTTATTACGCTATCTGTAATAGCACCCGAGATATCACCAGATATATGCTGGATTTTTACATGACCTTGGGTGACGGATTCCGAATATCTGTAATTTTCTTGGCCCCTGGTGGTCCGAGGTCGTTCCTGCTGCACAGATTCACTCGCCAGTGCCGCCTACAGACAATGCACTTTGATTTATTGCGCTATCTCTAATATCACCCGAGATATCACCAGATATATATTGGATTTTTCCCTGACCCTGAGTGTCCGGCCCCATGAGACGGTGGTTTTCTCGGCCCCTGGTGGTCCGAGGTCGTTCCCGCTGCACAGATTCATGCGCCAGGGCCCCCTGCAGATAATTCCCTTTGGTTTATTGCGTTATCTCTAATAGCACCCGAGATATCACCAGATATATATTGGATTTTCCCCTGACCCTGAGTGCCCGGCCCCATGAGACTGTGGTTTTCTCGGCCCCTGGTGGTCCGAGGTCGTTCCCGCTGATCAGAATCATGCACCAGGGCTTCCTGCAGACAATGCACTTTGATTTATCTGTCTATCTGTAATAGTACCCGAGATATCACCAGATATATATTGGATTTTTCCCCGACGCTGAGTGTCCGGACCCATGAGACGGTACTTTTCTCGGCCCCTGGTGGTCCGAGGTCGATCCCGTTGCACAGATTCATGCGCCAGGGCCTCCTGCAGATAATTCACTTTGGTTTATTGCGCTATCTTTAATACCACCCGAGATGTCATCAGATACATCCTGGATTTTTACATGACCTTGGGTGTCCGGCCCCATGTGTCGGTGGTTTTCTCGGCCCCTGGTGGTCCGAGGTCCTTCCCGCTGCACAGATTCATGCGCCAGGGCTTTCTGCAGACAATGCACTTTGATTTAGCGCGCTATCTGCAATAGCACCCGAGATATCACCAGATATATGCCGGATTTTTACATGACCTTGGGCGACGGTTACCGAAAAGCTGTAATTTTCTCGGCCCCTGGTGGTCCGAGGTCGTTCCTGCTGCACAGATTCATGCGCCAGGGCATCCTGCAGACAATGCACTTTGGTTTATTGCGCTATCTGTAATTGCACCCGAGATATCACCAGATATATGCTGGATTTTTACATGACCTTGGATGACGGATTACGAATATCTGTAATTTTCTCGGCCCCTGGTGGTCCGAGGTCGTTCCTGCTGCACAGATTCATGCGCCAGGGCCTCCTGCAGACAATGCACTCTGATTTATCGCGCTATCTCTAATAGCACCCGAGATATCATCAGATATATCCTGGATTTTTACAAGAGCTTGGGTGCCCGGCCCCAAGTGTCGGTGGGTTTCTCGGCCCCTTGTGGTCCGCGGTCCTTCCCGCTGCACGGATTCATGCGCCGGGGCTCCCTGCAGATAATTCACTTCGGTTTAGTGCGCTATCTGTAATAGCACGCGAGATATCACCAGACATATATTGGATTTTTCCCTGACCCTGAGTGTCCGGCCGCATGTGTCGGTGGTTTTCTCGGCCCCTGGTAGTCCGAGGTCGATCCCGCTGCACAGATTTATGCGCCAGGGCTTCCTGCAGACAATGCACTTTAATTTATCGCGCAATATCTAATAGCACCCGAGATATCACCAGATATATGCTGTATTTTTACATGACCTTGGGCGACGGATACCGAAAATCGTTAATTTTCTAGGCCCCTGGTGGTCCGAGGTCGTTCCTGCTGCACAGATTCATGCGCCAGGGCTTCCTGCAGAAAATTCACTTTGGTTTATTGCGCTATCTGTAATGGCACCCGAGATATCCCCAGATATATATTGGATTTTTCCCTGAACCTGACAGTCCGGCCCCATGAGACGGTGATATTCTCGGCCCCTGGTGGTCCGAGGTCGTTCCCGCTGCACAGAATCATGCGCCAGGGCCTCCTGCAGGCAAGGCACATTGGTTTATTGCGCTATCTCTAATAGCACCCGATATATCACCAGATATATATTGGATTCTTCCGTGACCCTGAGTTTCCGGCCCCATGAGACGGTGATATTCTCGGCCCTTGGTGGTCCGAGGTCGTTCCCGCTGCACAGATTCATGCGCCAGGGCTTCCTGCAGACAATGCACTTTGATTTATCGCGCTATCTGTAATAGCAATCGAGATATCACGAGCTACATCCTGGATTTTTTCCCTGACCCTGAGTGTCCTGTCCCATGAGGCGGTGGTTTTCTCGGCCCCTGGTTGTCCGAGGTGGTTCCCGCTGCACAGATTCATGCGCCAGGGCTTCTTGCAGACAATGCACTTCGATTTATCGCGCTATCTGTAATAGCACCCGAGATATCACCAGATATATGCTGGATTTTTACATGACCTTGGTTGACGGATACCGAAAATCTGTAATTTTCTTGGCCCCTGGTGGGCTGAGGTCCGTCCTGCTGCACAGATTCATGCGCAAGGGCCTCCTACGGAAATGCACTTTGGTTTATTGCGCTATCTCTAATAACACCCGAGATATCACCAGATATATATTGGATCTTTCCCTGACCCTGACAGTACGGCCCCATGTGTCGGTGGTTTTCTCGGTCCCTGGTGGTCCGATGTCGATTCTGCTGCACAGATTCATGCGCCAGGGCCTCCTGCAGAAAATTCACTTTGATATATCCCGCTATCTCTAATAGCACACGAGATATCATCAGATACTTCCTGGATTCTTCCCTGGCCCTGGGTGTCCGAACCCATGTGTCGGTGGTTTTCTCGGCCCCTGCTGGTCCGAGGTCGTCCCCGCGGCACAGATTCATGCGCAAGTGCCTCATACGGACAATGCACTTTGATTTATTGCGCTATCTCTAATTGCACCCGAGATATCATCAGATACATCCTGGATTTTTACAGGACCTTGGGTGTCCGGCCCCATGTGTCGGTGGTTTTCTCGGGCCCTGGTGGTCCGAGGACGTTCCTGCTGCACAGATTCATGCGCCAGGGTCTCCTGCAGACAATGCACTTTGGTTTATTGCGCTATCTCTAACTGCACCCGAGATACCACCAGATATATATTGGATTTTTAACTGACCCTGACAGTCCGGCCCCATGTGTCGGTGGTTTTCTCGGCCCCTGGTGGTCCGAAGTCGTTCCCGCTACACAGATTCATCCACCAGGGCCTCCTGCAGACAAGGCACTTTGGTTTATCGCGCTATCTGTAATAGCAATCGAGATATCACGAGCTACATCCTGGATTTTTTCCCTGACCCTGAGTGTCCTGTCCCATGAGGCGGTGGTTTTCTCGGCCCCTGGTTGTCCGAGGTGGTTCCCGCTGCACAGATTCATGCGCCAGGGCTTCTTGCAGACAATGCACTTCGATTTATCGCGCTATCTGTAATAGCACCCGAGATATCACCAGATATATGCTGGATTTTTACATGACCTTGGTTGACGGATACCGAAAATCTGTAATTTTCTTGGCCCCTGGTGGGCCGAGGTCCGTCCTGCTGCACAGATTCATGCGCAAGGGCCTCCTACGGACAATGCACTTTGGTTTATTGCGCTATCTCTAATAACACCCGAGATATCACCAGATATATATTGGATCTTTCCCTGACCCTGACAGTACGGCCCCATGTGTCGGTGGTTTTCTCGGTCCCTGGTGGTCCGATGTCGATTCTGCTGCACAGATTCATGCGCCAGGGCCTCCTGCAGAAAATGCACTTTGATTTATGGCGCTATCTCTAATAGCACCCGAGATATCACCAGATATATGCTGAATTCTTACAAGACCTTGGGTGACGGATACCAAAAATCTGTAACTTTCTCGGCCCCTGGTTGTCCCATGTCGTTCCTGCTGCTCAGATTAATGCGCAAGGTCCTCCTACGGACAATGCACTTTGGTTTATTGCGATTTCTCTAATAGCACCCGAGATACCACCAAATATATATTGGATTTTTCCCTGACCCTGACAGTCCGGCCCCATGTGTCGGTGGTTTTCTCGGTCCCTGGTGGTCCGAGGTAGATCCCGCTGCAAAGATTCATGCGCCAGGGCCTCCTGCAGACAATGCACTTTGGTTTATTGCGCAATCTCTAAATGCACCCGAGATATCATCAGATACATCCTGGATTTTTACAGGACCTTGGGTGTCCGGCCCCATGTGTCGGTGGTTTTCTCGGGCCCTGGTGGTCCGAGGACGTTCCTGCTGCACAGATTCATGCGCCAGGGCCTCCTGCAGACAATGCACTTTGGTTTATTGCGCTATCTCTAAATGCACCCGAGATACCACCAGATATATATTGGATTTTTAACTGACCCTGACAGTCCGGCCCCATGTGTCGGTGGTTTTCTCGGCCCCTGGTGGTCCGAAGTCGTTCCCGCTACACAGATTCATCCACCAGGGCCTCCTGCAGACAAGGCACTTTGGTTTATTGCGCTATCTGTAATAGCACCCCAGATATCTCCAGATATATGCTGGATTTTTACATGACCTTGGGTGTCCGGCCCCATGTGTCGGTGGTTTTCTCGGCCCCTGGTGGTCCGAGGTCGTTCCTGCTGCACAGATGCATTCGCCAGGGCCTCCTGCAGACAATGCACTTTCATATATCATGCTATCTCTAATAGCACCCGAGATATCACCAGATATATATTGGATTTTTCCCCGACCCTGAGCGTCGGGCCCCATGAGACGGTGGTTTTCTCGGCCCCTGGTGGTCCGAGGTCGTTCCCACTGCACAGATTCATGCGCCAGGGCCTCCTACAGATAATGCACTTTGGTTAATTACGCTATCTGTAATAGCACCCGAGATATCACCAGATATATGCTGGATTTTTACATGACCTTGGGTGACGGATTCCGAATATCTATAATTTTCTCGGCCCCTGGTGGTCCAAGGTCGTTCCTGCTGCACAGATTCATGCGCCAGGGCCTCCTGCAGACAATGCACTCTGATTTATCGCGCTATCTCTAATAGCACCCGAGATATCATCAGATATATCCTGGATTTTTACAAGAGCTTGGGTGCCCGGCCCCAAGTGTCGGTGGGTTTCTCGGCCCCTTGTGGTCCGCGGTCCTTCCCGCTGCACAGATTCATGCGCCGGGGCTCCCTGCAGATAATTCACTTCGGTTTAGTGCGCTATCTGTAATAGCACGCGAGATATCACCAGACATATATTGGATTTTTCCCTGACCCAGTGTGTCCGGCCCCATGAGTCGGTGATTTTCTCGGCTCCTGGTGTTCCGAGGTCGTTCCCGCTGCACAGATTCATGCGCCAGGGCCTCCTGTAGTCAAGGCGCTTTGTAATAGCACCCGAGATATCACCAGATATATGCTGGATTTTTACATGACCTTGGGCGACGGATACCGAAAAGCGATAATTTTCTAGGCCCCTGGTGGTCCGAGGTGGTTCCTGCTGCACAGATTCATGCGCCAGGGCTTGCTGCAGACAATGCACTTTGATTTATTGCGCTATCTGTAATAGCAATCGAGATATCACCAGATATATATTTGATTTTTCCCAGACCCTGAGTGTCCTGTCCCATGAGGCGGTGGTTTTCTCGGCCCCTGGTTGTCCGAGGTCGTTCCCGCGGCACAGATTCATGCGCCAGGGCTACTTGCAGACAATGCACTTCGATTTATCGCGCTATCTGTAATAGCACCCGAGATATCACCAGATATATGCTGGATTTTTACATGACCTTGGTTGACGGATACCGAAAATCTGTAATTTTCTTGGCCCCTGGTGGGCCGAGGTCCGTCCTGCTGCACAGATTCATGCGCAAGGTCCTCCTACGGACAATGCACTTTGGTTTATTGCGATTTCTCTAATAGCACCCGAGATAAAATCAAATATATATTGGATTTTTCCCTGACCCTGACAGTCCGGCCCCATGTGTCGGTGGTTTTCTCGGTCCCTGGTGGTCCGAGGTAGATCCCGCTGCAAAGATTCATGCGCCAGGGCCTCCTGCAGACAATGCACTTTCATTTATCGCGCTATCTCTAATAGCACCCGTGATATCATCAGATACATCCTGGATTTTTACATGACCTTGGGTGACGGATACCGAAAATCTGTTATTTTCTCGGCCCGTGGTGGTCCGAGGTCGTTCCTGCTGCACAGATTCATGCTGTAGGACCTTCTGCAGACAATGCACTTTGATTTATTGCGCTATCTGTAATAGCACCCGAGATATCACCAGATATATGCTGGATTTTTACATGACCTTGGGTGACGGATTCCGAATATCTATAATTTTCTCGGCCCCTGGTGGTCAGAGGTCGTTCCAGCTGCACAGATTCATTCGCCAGTGCATCCTACAGACAATGCACTTTGATTTAATGCGCTATCTCTAATAGCACACGAGATATCACCAGATATATATTGGATTTTTCCCTGACCCTGAGTGTCCGGCCCCATGAGACGGTGGTTTTCTCGGCCCCGGTGGTCCGAGGTCGTTCCCGCTGCACAGATTCATGCGCCAGGGCCTCCTGCAGACAATTCACTTTGATATATCCCGCTATCTCTAATAGCACACGAGATATCATCAGATACTTCCTGGATTTTTCCCTGGCCCTGGGTGTCCGAACCCATGTGTCGGTGGTTTTCTCGGCCCCTGCTGGTCCGAGGTCGTCCCCGCGGCACAGATTCATGCGCAAGTGCCTCATACGGACAATGCACTTTGATTTATTGCGCTATCTCTAATCGCACCCGAGATATCATCAGATACATCCTGGATTTTTACAGGACCTTGGGTGTCCGGCCCCATGTGTCGGTGGTTTTCTCGGGCCCTAGTGGTCCGAGGACGTTCCTGCTGCACAGATTCATGCGCCAGGGCCTCCTGCAGACAATGCACTTTGGTTTATTGCGCTATCTCTAAATGCACCCGAGATACCACCAGATATATATTGGATTTTTAACTGACCCTGACAGTCCGGCCCCATGTGTCGGTGGTTTTCTCGGCCCCTGGTGGGCCGAGGTAGATCCCGGTGCACAGATTCATGCGCCAGGGCCTCCTGCAGACAATGCACTTTGATTTCTTGCGCTATCTCTAATAGCACGCGAGATATCACCAGATGTATGCTGGATTTTTACATGACCTTGGGTGACGGATACCGAAAATCTGTAAGTTTCTCGGCCCCTGGTGGTCCGAGGTAGTTCCTGCTGCACAGGTTCATGCGCCAGGGCCTCCTGCAGACAATGCACTTTGATTTATCGAGCTATCTCTAATAGCACCCGAGATATCATGAGATATATATTGGATTTTTCGCTGACCCTGAGTGTCCGGTCCCATGAGACGGTGGTTTTCTCGGCCCCTGGTGGTCCGAAGTCGTTCCCGCTACACAGATTCATCCACCAGGCCCTCCTGCAGACAAGGCACTTTGATTTAGTGCGCTATCTCTAATCGCACCCGAGATATCATCAGATACATCCTGGATTTTTACAGGACCTTGGGTGTCCGGCCCCATGTGTCGGTGGTTTTCTCGGGCCCTAGTGGTCCGAGGACGTTCCTGCTGCACAGATTCATGCGCCAGGGCCTCCTGCAGACAATGCACTTTGGTTTATTGCGCTATCTCTAAATGCACCCGAGATACCACCAGATATATATTGGATTTTTAACTGACCCTGACAGTCCGGCCCCATGTGTCGGTGGTTTTCTCGGTCCCTGGTGGGCCGAGGTAGATCCCGCTGCACAGATTCATGCGCCAGGGCCTCCTGCAGACAATGCACTTTGATTTCTTGCTCTATCTCTAATAGCACGCGAGATATCACCAGATGTATGCTGGATTTTTACATGACCTTGGGTGACGGATACTGAAAATCTGTAAGTTGCTCGGCCCCTGGTGGTCCGAGGTAGTTCCTGCTGCACAGGTTCATGCGCAAGGGCCTGCTACGGACAATGCACTTTGGTTTATTGCGATTTCTCTAATAGCACCCGAGATACCACCAAATATATATTGGATTTTTCCCTGACCCTGACAGTCCGGCCCCATGTGTCGGTGGTTTTCTCGGTCCCTGGTGGTCCGAGGTAGATCCCGCTGCAAAGATTCATGCGCCAGGGCCTCCTGCAGACAATGCACTTTCATTTATCGCGCTATCTCTAATAGCACCCGTGATATCATCAGATACATCCTGGATTTTTACATGACCTTGGGTGACGGATACCGAAAATCTGTTATTTTCTCGGCCCGTGGTGGTCCGAGGTCGTTCCTGCTGCACAGATTCATGCGGTAGGACCTTCTGCAGACAATGCACTTTGATTTATTGCGCTATCTGTAATAGCACCCGAGATATCACCAGATATATGCTGGATTTTTACATGACCTTGGGTGACGGATTCCGAATATCTATAATTTTCTCGGCCCCTGGTGGTCCGAGGTCGTTCCAGCTGCACAGATTCATTCGCCAGTGCATGCTACAGACAATGCACTTTGATTTAATGCGCTATCTCTAATAGCACACGAGATATCACCAGATATATATTGGATTTTTCCCTGACCCTGAGTGTCCGGCCCCATGAGACGGTGGTTTTCTCGGCCCCGGTGGTCCGAGGTCGTTCCCGCTGCACAGATTCATGCGCCAGGGCCTCCTGCAGACAATTCACTTTGATATATCCCGCTATCTCTAATAGCACACGAGATATCATCAGATACTTCCTGGATTTTTCCCTGGCCCTGGGAGTCCGAACCCATGTGTCGGTGGTTTTCTCGGCCCCTGCTGGTCCGAGGTCGTCCCCGCGGCACAGATTCATGCGCAAGTGCCTCATACGGACAATGCACTTTGATTTATTGCGCTATCTCTAATCGCACCCGAGATATCATCAGATACATCCTGGATTTTTACAGGACCTTGGGTGTCCGGCCCCATGTGTCGGTGGTTTTCTCGGGCCCTAGTGGTCCGAAGACGTTCCTGCTGCACAGATTCATGCGCCAGGGCCTCCTGCAGACAATGCACTTTGGTTTATTGCGCTATCTCTAAATGCACCCGCGATACCACCAGATATATATTGGATTTTTAACTGACCCTGACAGTCCGGCCCCATGTGTCGGTGGTTTTCTCGGGCCCTAGTGGTCCGAAGACGATCCTGCTGCACAGATTCATGCGTCAGGGCCTCCTGCAGACAATGCACTTTGGTTTATTGCGCTATCTCTAAATGCACCCGCGATACCACCAGATATATATTGGATTTTTAACTGACCCTGACAGTCCGGCCCCATGTGTCGGTGGTTTTCTCGGCCCCTGGTGGGCCGAGGTAGATCCCGCTGCACAGATTCATGCGCCAGGGCCTCCTGCAGACAATGCACTTTGACTTCTTGCGCTATCTCTAATAGCACGCGAGATATCACCAGATGTATGCTGGATTTTTACATGACGTTGGGTGACGGATACCGAAAATCTGTAAGTTGCTCGGCCCCTGGTGGTCCGAGGTAGTTCCTGCTGCACAGGTTCATGCGCCAGGGCCTCCTGCAGACAATGCACTTTGATTTATCGAGCTATCTCTAATAGCACCCGAGATATCATGAGATATATATTGGATTTTTCGCTGACCCTGAGTGTCCGGTCCCATGAGACGGTGGTTTTCTCGGCCCCTGGTGGTCCGAAGTCGTTCCCGCTACACAGATTCATCCACCAGGCCCTCCTGCAGACAAGGCACTTTGGTTTATTGCGCTATCTGTAATAGCACCCCAGATATCTCCAGATATATGCTGGATTTTTACATGACCTTGGGTGTCCGGCCCATGTGTCGGTGGTTTTCTCGGCCCCTGGTGGTTCGAGGTCGTTCCAGCTGCTCAGATTCATGCCCAAGGGCCGGGTACGGACAATGCTCTTTGAATTACTGCGCTATCTCTAACAGCACAGGAGATATCACCAGATATATGCTGGATTTTTACATGACTTTGGGTGGCGGATACCGAAAAACTGTAATTTTCTCGGCCCCTGGCGTTCCGAGGTCGTTCCCGCTGCACACATTCATGCGCCAGGACCTCCAACAGAAAATGCAGCTTGATTTATCTTACTATTTCTTATAACTCCCGAGATATCAGCAGATACATGCTCGATTTTTGACAAAACCTGAGTGTGCGGTACCGTGTAACTGAGATTTTCTCTGCCGCTGATGCTCCGAGATCTTGCCTGCTTAACTCACTTATGCGCCAGGGCTTTCTTACTATATAAAATTATATAAAACTATACAAAAGTAATACAAATATACAAAACTAATAGGACTAAATAAAACTGTGTAAAACTATAACAAACTATATAAAACTATATTAAACTATATAAAACTATATAAAACTATATAAAACTATATAAAACTATATAAAACTATATAAAACTATATAAAACTATATAAAACTATATAAAACTATATAAAACTATATAAAAATATATAAAACTATATAAAACTATATAAAACAATATAAAACTGTATAAAACTAATGAAACCATATAAAACTATATGAATCCATATAAAACTATATGAAACTGTATAAAACTATATAAAACTGTATACAAGTATATAAAACTATATAAATCTATATAAAAATATATAAAACTATATGAAACTATGTAAAACTATATAAGACTATATAAAACTATATAAAACTATATACAACTATATAAAATTATATAAAACTATATAAAACTATATAAAACTATATAAAACTAATAAAACTATATGAAACTATATAGAACTATTTAAGACTATATAAAACTATATAAAACTATATAAAACTATATAAATCTATATAAAACTATATAAACCTAAATAAAACTAATAAAACTATATAAAACTATATAAAACGATATAAAACTATATAAAACTACATAAAACCATATAATACTATATAAAACTATATAAAACTATATAAAACTATATAAAACTATATAAAACTATATAAAACTATATAAAACTATATAAAGATATACAAAACTATATAAAACTACATAAAACTATATAAAACTATATGAAACTATATAAAACAATATAAAACTGGATAAAACAACTGAAAGCATAGAAAACTATATGAAACTGTATAAAAATATAAAACTGTAAAAAACTATTTAAAACTGTATAAAACTATATAAAACTATATGAAAGTACATAAAACTATATGAAACTAATGAAACAATACGAAAGATTGTAAAACGATATAAATCTGTATAAAACTATGTGAAACGATATAAAACTATGTAAAACTACAACAAAGCTATATAAAACTATATAAAACCATATAAAACTATAAAAAATTATGTAGAACTATACAAAAGTATTTAAAACTGTATAAAACTATATAAAACCATATAAAACTATATAAAACTATATAAAACTATATAAAACTGTATAAAACTGTAAAAAACTATACAAAACTATATAAAACAATATAGAATTATATAGAACTATAAAAACTATATAAAACAATATAGAATTCTATAAAACTATATAAGACTATATAAAACTATATAAAACTATATGAAACTATGTAAAACTATATAAGACTACATAAAACTATATAAAACTTTACAAAACTATATAAAACTATATAAAACTATATAAAACTAATGAAACTATATAAAATTATATAGAACTATATAAAACTATATGAAACTAATAAAACAATACAATAGATTGTAAAACGATATGAAACTATATAAAACTATACGAAACTATATCAAACTACATAAAACTATATAAAACAATATAAAACTATATAAAACTATATAAAACTATATAAAACTATATAAAAATATATAAAACTATATAAAACTATATAAAACTATATAAAACTATGTAAAACTATATAAAAATATATAAAACTATATAAAACTATATAAAACTATATAAAACTATATAAATCTATATAAAAATATATAAAACTATATGAAACTATGTAAAACTATATAAGACTATATAAAACTATATAAAACTATATACAACTATATAAAATTATATAAAACTATATAAAACTATATAAAACTATATAAAACTAATAAAACTATATGAAACTATATAGAACTATTTAAGACTATATAAAACTATATAAAACTATATAAAACTATATAAATCTATATAAAACTATATAAACCTAAATAAAACTAATAAAACTATATAAAACTATATAAAACGATATAAAACTATATAAAACTACATAAAACCATATAATACTATATAAAACTATATAAAACTATATAAAACTATATAAAACTATATAAAACTATATAAAACTATATAAAACTATATAAAGATATACAAAACTATATAAAACTACATAAAACTATATAAAACTATATGAAACTATATAAAACAATATAAAACTGGATAAAACAACTGAAAGCATAGAAAACTATATGAAACTGTATAAAAATATAAAACTGTAAAAAACTATTTAAAACTGTATAAAACTATATAAAACTATATGAAAGTACATAAAACTATATGAAACTAATGAAACAATACGAAAGATTGTAAAACGATATAAATCTGTATAAAACTATGTGAAACGATATAAAACTATGTAAAACTACAACAAAGCTATATAAAACTATATAAAACCATATAAAACTATAAAAAATTATGTAGAACTATACAAAAGTATTTAAAACTGTATAAAACTATATAAAACCATATAAAACTATATAAAACTATATAAAACTATATAAAACTGTATAAAACTGTAAAAAACTATACAAAACTATATAAAACAATATAGAATTATATAGAACTATAAAAACTATATAAAACAATATAGAATTCTATAAAACTATATAAGACTATATAAAACTATATAAAACTATATGAAACTATGTAAAACTATATAAGACTACATAAAACTATATAAAACTTTACAAAACTATATAAAACTATATAAAACTATATAAAACTAATGAAACTATATAAAATTATATAGAACTATATAAAACTATATGAAACTAATAAAACAATACAATAGATTGTAAAACGATATGAAACTATATAAAACTATACGAAACTATATCAAACTACATAAAACTATATAAAACAATATAAAACTATATAAAACTATATAAAACTATATAAAACTATATAAAAATATATAAAACTATATAAAACTATATAAAACTATATAAAACTATGTAAAACTATATAAAAATATATAAAACTATATAAAACTATATAAAACTATATAAAACTATATAAATCTATATAAAAATATATAAAACTATATGAAACTATGTAAAACTATATAAGACTATATAAAACTATATAAAACTATATACAACTATATAAAATTATATAAAACTATATAAAACTATATAAAACTATATAAAACTAATAAAACTATATGAAACTATATAGAACTATTTAAGACTATATAAAACTATATAAAACTATATAAAACTATATAAATCTATATAAAACTATATAAACCTAAATAAAACTAATAAAACTATATAAAACTATATAAAACGATATAAAACTATATAAAACTACATAAAACCATATAATACTATATAAAACTATATAAAACTATATAAAACTATATAAAACTATATAAAACTATATAAAACTATATAAAACTATATAAAGATATACAAAACTATATAAAACTACATAAAACTATATAAAACTATATGAAACTATATAAAACAATATAAAACTGGATAAAACAACTGAAAGCATAGAAAACTATATGAAACTGTATAAAAATATAAAACTGTAAAAAACTATTTAAAACTGTATAAAACTATATAAAACTATATGAAAGTACATAAAACTATATGAAACTAATGAAACAATACGAAAGATTGTAAAACGATATAAATCTGTATAAAACTATGTGAAACGATATAAAACTATATAAAACTATATAATACTATATAAAACTATATAAAACTATATAAAACAATATAAAACTATCAAAACTATATAAAAGTCTATAAAACTATATAACACTATTGAAACCTATATATAACTATATAAAATTCTATAATACTATATAAAACTACATAAAATTATATAAAACTAATCAAAACTATATAAAACTCTATAATACTACATAAAACAACATAAAATTATATAAAACTATATAAAAATATATAAAACTATATTCAACTATGAAAACTTTATAAAACTATATAAAACTCTATAAAACTATATAAAACTATATAAAACTAACAAAACTATATAAAACTATATAAAACTATATAAAACTAACAAAACTATATAAAACTATATAAAACTATATAAAACTATATGTAACTATACAGAACTATATGAAACTATATGAAATTATATAGATCTATATATAACTATTTAAAACTGTATAAAACTATATATAAAACAATATAAAACTATATAAAATTATATATGTAACTATATAAAACTATATGAAACTATATAAAACTATATAATACTATATAAAACTATTTAAAACTATATAAAACTATATAAAACTCTATAAAACTATATAACACAATTTAAACATATATAAAACTATATAAAACTCTATAATACTATATAAAAGTACATAAAATTATATAAAACTATTTGAAACTATATAAAGCTCTATAATACTATATAAAACTACATAAAATTATATAAAACTATATAAAACTATATAAAACTATATTAACCTATGAAAACTTTATAAAACTGTATAAAACTCTATAAAACTATATAAAACTATATAAAACTCTATAAAACTATATAACACAATTTAAACATATATAAAACTATATAAAACTCTATAATACTATATAAAACTACATAAAATTATATAAAATTATATAAAACTATATAAAACTATATAAAACTATATGAAACTCTATAAAACTATATAGAACAATATAAAACTATATAAAACTATATAAAACTATATAAAACTATATAAAACTATATAAAACTATATAAAACTATATAAAACTATATAAAACTATATAAAACTATATAAAACTATATAAAACTATATAAAACTATATAAAACTACATAAATCTCTATAAAACTATATAAAACTAATAAAACTATATCAAACAATATAAAACTATCTAAAACTAAGAAAACTATATAAAACTATATAAAACTATATAAAACTATGAAAACATAACAAAACTATATAAACCTATGTAAAACTCTATAGAACTATATAAAACTATATAAAACTATATAAAACTATATAAAACTATATAAAACTATATAAAACTATATAAAACTATATAACATTAATAAAACTATATAAATCTATATAAAACTATATAAAACGATTTAAAACTAATAAAACTATATAAAACTATATAAAACTATATAAAATTATCTGAAGCTATATAAAACTATATAAAACTCTATAAAACTATAAAAAACTACATAAAACTATATAAAACTATATAAAACTATATAAAACTATATAAAACTATATAACATTAATAAAACTATATAAATCTATATAAAACTGTATAAAACGATTTAAAACTAATAAAACTATATAAAAGTATATAACACTATATAAAACTATATAAAACTATATAAAACTATATAAAATTATATGAAGCTATATAAAACTATATAAAACTCTAGAAGACTATATAAAACTACATAAAACTATATAAAATTATATAAAACTAAGAAAACTATATAAATGTCTATAAAACTATATAAAATTATTCAAAACTAAATAAAACTATAGAATACTATATAAAACTAACGGAACTATATAAAACTATATAAAAGTATATAAAACTGTATAAAACTATATAAAACTATATAAGCCACATAAAACTCTATAAAACTATATAAAACTTTATAAACCTATATAAAACTATATAAAACTATATAAAACTATGAAAACATAACAAAACCATATAAACTTATGTACAACTCTATAGAACTATATAAAACTATATAAAACTATATAAAATTAATAAAACTAACTAAATCTATATAAAACTATATAAAACGATTTAAAACTAATAAAACTATATAATACTGTATAACACTATATAAAAGTATATAAAACTATAAAAAACAAACAAAACTATATACAACTATATGAAACTATATAAAACTATATAAAACTATATAACACTATATAAAACTATATAAAACTATATAAACCATATCAAACTCTATAAAACTATATAAAACTATATAAAACTATATAAAACTAAGAAAACTATATAAAACTATATAAAACTATATAAAACTATTTAAAACTATATAAAACTATAGAGTACTATATAAAACTATATAAAACTATATAAAACTATGAAAAAACTATGTAATACTATATAAAACTAATAAAACTATATAAAACTATATAAAACTCTATAAAACTAATAAAACTACATAAAACTATATAAAAGCATATAAAACTACATAAAACTCTATAAAACTATATAAAACTATTTAAAACTATATAAAACTATGTAAAACTAATAAAACTATATAAAACTATATGAAACTCTATAAAACTATATAGAAACTATATAAAACTATATAAAACTATTAAACTATATAAAACTATATAAAACTACATAAAAACTATA